>NC_056744.1:118699367-118764900 GCF_019279795.1 Protopterus annectens | reverse complement strand
AACACCTTTATTGAATTATCACTTGTGACAGGCAATTTTTATATTTGTATAAATAAGTATTCTAACTGTATTAACATGTTCACTTTTACAAACCTTCCTGTCCTTTTTTTTAAACAAGAATCATTTTTATTAAACTATCACTTACGACATAGGCGATCATAAATTTATATAATTGAAAACAAACCACAATGACACAATCCTAGTTGCATTCATTTTACATCACAAACCATACTGACACACACTCCCAGTTGCAAACATCACTTACCTACCCAGTCATTTTCAGTGAAACATTACATAGCCCATTTAAGTCCTGCCTTTTCTTAAATCTCATTCCTCTCTTGTATGTATTGTTCCCATAATTCCCATTTTTTCCTATAGCTTGTGGGCCATCTTGGCAGCAAATCTGCCTTTTCTTGTTTTAGCTTTTTTTTCCTCATAAACTAGTTTTGTCATAGATTGCCTCAATTTCAGATATTGTCATGTTTTTTCTTGACACTGATTTTTGAAGGTCCTTCATCAGGATTTTAGTGAAAAGCAACTGAGGTAGTAGATGATGGCCATTTTTTTTTATTTTGATGGCAACATGTTCAAGAAGGAACTTCAGGTTGTTATGACTACAAAATTGTCTCCCAGTGAGAACAGTTGAATTCTGATTTGTTTTACTTAGATGTTTTGCAAGTGTTATGACCTGCTTACTGAGATTTCTGCAGAGGCATAGTTACTGTAAGTTGTCTTTGATGGATACTTTAATGTCTGTAATAGTTCGCTTTCATCCTGTTTTTTAGTCCATGGAATCTGTTATGAATTTATATTCCTAAACATATATTGATGAATTTTATTCTGTGTAATTATATTTCACAGAAGAACTACGATCAAGCAGATGAAGACTGCAGACATGGTAGGCCTACTCAGTTTTTTTTTTGTTTTATTTCTTTTCTGTCTTGCTCTGCAAACTCTGCTTTCGCTCAGCCTTCAGCGTTCTCACTTCAGCTTCATTTACATTCATACTCAGTGGGGAGGCCTGTGAGGAAGTCTTTTTGTCTGGAGGAAAATAGAACACACTTACACAAGGCTCAGTCACTGGAGGAATGGATACAGGTCTGCTGTTTTGCAGTTTGTAGGTGCAGGTTGATGGTACTTTTTTATTTTATTTTATTTTATTTTACATTTGTTGACCGGGCTGGTCCAGCTGGATAGATTTCCTTTTTCAGTAGAGGCCCGGGGAGAAAAGCTCCACATATAAACAACCACCACCACACAAAAAAATGTTTATAATAAACAAGAAAGGTATTAGTTTAAATTCTGGGAAGACTATGTGACACACTATAATAAATACATCATACATGTACAGATCATTTTGCTGTATGAATATCTAGGGCAGCCCCAAGACATTATTAGACTACATTTAAATCTTTGGTTATTCTAGTTTACTCCAGACAGTTACTATTTCCAGAGGGTTAGATAGTAACAGTAGAAAAAGGAAGAGGTATAAAGAGAAAATGGCAGGAATACTACCTTCAGGGTACATTCGTAGCCAAGTAGAAAAGATATGTAATTGGTGCCTAAGTAGTAGAGATTACTCCTCTGAATTAGTAGCACCTATAAGTTGACAGGAAAGAGTGGAGGAAAGTAGGAAGTCAAGAGATGACAAAAAGAAATCCAGAGGATCAGTCTGGGTAATGGCAAGGGCATAGCCAGTGAGTTTTAAGGTGCTTCTTAAGACTTTGTTTAAAGAGAGGAAGGGATGGAAGTGAGGTAAGATCAGATGGCAAGAGGTTCCATTGTTTTCCAGCGGTATTGGAGAACAGTGAGTCACCAGATAAGTTGTTAGACTTGGTGGTACTGGCTAGAAGTTTATTGGAGGAGCGTAAGGAATCAAGATTCCTATAGGGTGCTATAAGGTTGTTTAGTATTGGAGTATTGTTAGGTTGATAAAAAAATCTTATGAACGATGATAAGTTGGGAAAGTATCAGAAGGTTTTTTAGTTAAAGCCAGTCTAGTTGGTGAAGGTTAAGACAGTGGTGAGTTCTATATGGGTTTCCAGTGGCAAATCTAGCAATACTATTATAGGAGTTGGCTAGTTTGGTAAGATTATTTTTTTTTTAGATATGGGTGCTGCATACAGAAGAGTTGAAATTAGATGGGAGTGGGCAATAGTCATTCTGGCTGTTGGAGTTAAGAAAGGTTTTATCCTATATAGGGAGCCCAGTTTTTTATTAACAGATTTAATAGTGTTATTAATGTGAATGTCAAAGTTGAGGTTATCATCAATTGTAATTCCTAATAGTTTGGTGGAAGAGTCCGGGGATATAAGGGTGCCATTACTGGATTGAATGGAGAAATCTATGGGGAGGACTTACTGTTTGTTGTAAACAGTAGTAGCTTGGTCTTTTTGGTGTTCAAAAGAAGGCACCGTTTAGAGAACCATGCCTCTACTGTATTGAAAGCTGTCTGGGTTAAAGATTGAAGTTCAGCTATAGAGTTGGCAGAGCATATGATAGTAGAGTCATCAGCATATTGTATACACGTGGTTTGAGGAATGGCCATTTGAAGGTCATTGATGAATAATGAGAAAAGAAGAGGACCAAGAATGGATCCTTGAGGGACTCCCAGGGAGATAGGAAGGTGAGATGATAGTTGATTCTCCCAAAGAACTGCTTGCTGTCTATTACTAAGGTAAGACTTGAATCAGAGAATTGCTTTGGCGTCAAGAGAGAGGGATGACAGATTGTTTATGAGTAAGAGATGGTTAACCATATCAAAGGCTTTAGACAGATCGAGGAAGAGTGCTGATGAGAGGGTGCTATTATTGCAGTTATTATTAATGGTATTGGTGAAGGATAGGAGAGCTAAGGTGGTACTATGAAAAGGCCTGAAGCCATGCTGACAGTTTGCTAGAATGTTATGTTGAAGTAAGTAGTTCATTAGCTGATGGTGAATACATTTTTCCATAATCTTGGCTAATGGAGAAAGGAGAGCTATAGGCCTGTAGTTAGAATAGTCATTAGAGTTACCTCCTTTGTGTAAGGGAATAATGTGGGAGATTTTCCAGAGATATGGAATGGTTCCTTCAGTTATGGTACGGTTTATCAGGATGGATATAGGATAGGCGACTACTTTAGCTGCTTGCTGTAGGTATTCAGATGGCAAGTTATCGGCAGAGGGGGTGCAAGGCTTAAGTTTGTGGACACGTTTTTGGATGTAGGAGGTAGGGCTAGGTTGTAGTTGGAATGTTGGCCGAGTATGAGGTAAGGAGTTAGGTAGATCAGAGTTGTCTATAGCTAGTTGATTGGCTAGAGTTTGTATGCTGTTTATGAAGAAAGTGTTAAAGGCATTGGCAGTTTGATGGGAGGTATTGTTTTCTGACCCTAGAGGGGAAGGAGTGCTAGAGTGGCCTGGACGAAGGAGATTATTCACGCTTGCCCAGAATTTTTGTGGATTACTGTGGTGAATTTGCTGCAGCTTGCAATAGTAGCTTTTTTTGTCAGAGAGAATAGCTTTTTTGTAGCATTTCTCAACTGTCTAAAGGTTTGTTGATCTGGGGTATTTCTGGTTGCTCTCCACTTAGCCCAGGATTTATTTCTAAGTAATATTTTTTGTCTGTTACCTTTTGAAAGCCAGGGGGCAGGTTTGGATTTTGTTCTAATAGATCGTTTAGGTGCATGCCTGTCAAGGATTGTTAAGAATTTGTTATTGAAATATATAGCGGCTTCTTCAAGAGGGAGAATTTTTAGAGGGTTCCAGTCACAGGCACTAAGTTCCATTTGAAATAATACAAGCTGAAAGTTTTTCTTGGTTCGAGAAGTCCTATAGTTGGGGGCATTGGTAATGTCATTCTTTTGTCTAATGATGTAAGTAAGCATGTGATCACTTACATCGTCAGGCAAGGTCCCTACTTTGTAAGTATGTTCTTGTTTATTGATTAGTATCCAATCTAGTATAGTTTCTTTATTATTTGGTTTGTTAATTCTAGTGGTGGTGGAGATAGTTTGATTAAAGCCATGCAGATTAATATGAGAAGAAGGATTATCTGTATTTATACTATTCCAGTCAGTATTGACATCTCCTAGAATAATAGTTTCTTGTGAGAAAGTAGTAGATATCCAACATAGGGTATCCTCTATTGTAGTAATGTTATTACCTGGGGGTAGGTAGACACAGATTATATAAAGTGCTTTGGTGGGATTGAGTTGAAATCTAGTGATTAAGAGTTCAACTTTACTATTTTCAGGTGGGTTATAAGGTATAGAGGAGACGTGTAGTTCATTTCTGAACAGTAAGGCTACTCCTCCTCCTTTGCATTTTACTCTGTCGTGTCTCAGTATATTATACCCTGGGGGGATTATTTCATTATCCTTAGTTGTGGGTTTTAACCAGGTTTCTGTAAGACAGAGGATATCAAAGGAGTGAATATATCTAGAAGGGCATGGAGATGGGCAACTTTGTTGTTAATACTGCGGATATTGAGATGACCTATTAGTACGAAGTTAGAGAGACTGGTCTGGATAGTAAGGGTGTTGGGGGAGGTACTAAGAATAGGTGAAGTAGAGAGTTTAGAAGGGCCTGGGTTAGGGTGGATGTCACCATCTTTTAAGGTGGGTGATTTTAGTACAGAAAGAGGGTAAGAAGGCTAGGTAGAGTAATTTTTTTATTGTGGGCTGGTTTAATTTCATGGGTTTAAGTCGATGATATTTAAGTAGCAAGTAGCTAGAAGTGGAGGTGATATTTATTTGGGGATGGGTAAGGGCATTGTCATATATAGATGTTTGTTTAGGAGAGTAGTTGAGGTAGTAGCAGTTCGCCTTTTCAAAAGAGGTGAGGAGATAAGTAGTGGTGAGGATAGGTATAAGGAGTGGCTGAGAGTATTACCAAGGATAGGATAGTTTTAGTTATTGTAGACATATTACTTAGTAAATGTAAACTGTTTCTGCAAGGTAAGGCCAGGATATAATAGTATCAGATAAGAAGTTAAGATAGGGTAGTTGAGAAGAGTGATGCTACAAGTAGAGGAGTTTTCTTTAAGTAGTATATAGATGTGGAAGGGAGGTATTGAAAGAGAAATGGGAAGGATAAAGAAGTTGTATAATGATAAGGTAGGGTAGAAGTGATGAAGAGCTTGTGTGGGTAAAGAAGTTGTTTAGTTAGTGACGAGTTAAGGTAGGGCAGTAAAGAAGAAAAATACTAAGGGTGGAGAGACAGATGAAAGTAGTATAGGTAGGGGTTGTAAGAGACACAGGGTACTGGAAAGCTATAAAAGGATGGGTGTGGCTTAGGTAAATTAATTTGAGTCTCTGATAGGTTGGATAGGAGAGAGGGTGTAGTTTAGGAAGTATAAGACTAGGACCACTGGGGGTGGGTGGGAATTGGGGGTAGGGGAGCGGAGTGAGCCTGTAGGGCGAACGGAGCGGGTAGCACCAAGAGGTGCTGAGAGGTAATCAGTTTTACAGTGAGACTGTAATTTACAAGACTTTAGTAGGTATGTGGGATTTCTTAGAGACACTAATTCCTGTGAAATACTGGTGGAGTCCTTTTTGTCTTACTTATTAAAGGAGAAGGAAATAAGGAGCAGTAATAAAACAGCAATCTTTAGATAAGGTAAGTTTCTAGCTCTTCTGTCTTACTGCCTGACTTGTAGGTTAAAGTCTGCAATTTCCTTTCAGTGGGGTTAGCTATGTAAAAAGTTAAACTTGGATAGCTGAAAATAGGTTCATACAGCAACTCTAGAGAAGTTTAGTATACAGGTAAGATACAGGGATTACAAGCGGTGTACTTTGCAGAACAAAGGAACTACACCTAGTCTCAGAACAAGTTTGTGAAAAAAAGGGGGGAGTGGGTTGGATGGCCTCTGGGTAGGTCCACGGGTGTGCTGGCCCAACAGGAATATGATAAACCGTATAATATGCTAGAGTTGCATTTAAAATCAGTAGGTTATCACCTACACAATGAGGCAGTAGGAAGCACTTCTAGGTATTCCAGGGTGGTTTCTACCGATAGGGTATTCTTTCAGTTGGGAGGTTCCTTAGAAGTACTAGGTAGCTGTTGGGAAGATAGCCCGTATCACAGCACAAGGCTTCAAACTGTAAGAGAAAAAGAGAAAAACTGAGAAAATTGTGAAGATTTGATTTAAACAAGAGGTTTTGCATTAGACATGCATCTCCACTACTACAGTTTAGAAAAAAAAAATAATTTTTGTCCTTAAATTCTTGCCTTGCTCCTTCTAAATTTACTGAGATTTTTTCTTAAAATTGTGTGCGAATTTCTTTTTTAAACTCTTAAGCCTATACAGTGATTTTATTGCTAACTGCGTAGTGTCCACTGTCCAGTAAGTGAAGTCTTCATTTTCCAGTCCTGTGCTTCAATTTGCAAACGCTGGAAAGTCTGAGAGGCATGCTTACTAATCTGGAGTATGCTTTCGATACAACCATTTGAAGCAGAAGAATACAGAGAGAACCTTTTACCTGCCAGCTTGAAGGAAACCTCTCTTGCATTGATTGCTAATGCTGTTAGTTTTGACTTCGTAGGGTGGTAATTGTCTTCATGGATCTCTCCCTCTCTCTTATTGTGTACGTTAGTATCCTGTCTTAATTCTGGCTAAACTTTTTTTTTCTTCTATAGTGGTTAGGAGTGGGACAGTCAAATTTATTGTATTGTTGGACTGTCTTCTCCACTTGTTAACTTAAATTTTCAAATACTTCTCAGAGGTGACTCATTTCTCAGCCTTGTGTGGAAAGTGGTTCATAATACTTCTGTCACATGCTAGTGCCTAAATTAGTAGAAGATCTGGATTTAGTCCTTTGAAGAACTGTGCTAAAAAGTGCAGACACAAGTTGTATGATTGTTCTGTATAGGTGTGCCAAGCTGCTACTGAAGTTTTGATAGCTTTCATTCTGATCATCTTTGCTGTACTGATGATGTCCAGCTGAAGTGGAGAAAAACAGCCTATGTAGTGCTTGCTGGCATCAGGAGCAACATACATGTCCTAGTTACTGTTTGTTTCCCCATAAATTGGTACTTGCATTAGTGCCTGTTTTTTGGCCTTGCAGCTTTTGGGAAGCTTGAACCAATTTCATCCTGTTTTGAAATTTACATATACCGAGTTGGTTATGTAATTGTTTCTTAAAGGTTTGGAGGACTCTGATACTGTTTAAAAAGTTTGAAAGTTCAGAAGTAAGGGGCACTTGATGATAAACCTGTTATCATTTGCTACTTTTTTAACAACTTTGAGTTGTCACTTAAGACATAGGCAAACATACATTTTATATAAAAGAAAACTGTGTTAACGTGTTTACATTTATAAACATTATGCATCACAAACCTAATTTTCGGCAGTTATCACTCCAACATTACATTAATTGCTCAACTTCTGCCTTCCTTTGAGTCTCACTTCAAAAATTATTCTGCATGTATTGTTCCCATAAATTCCATTTTTTCTGTGTAGTTTGCTCCTACATTTTTCAAAAATCCCACTTTCAGTTATTTTATGTTACAGTATTCACTAGTTCTACACAGTTTTAGACTTTGATTTCCATTTTTAATGACTACCTTTTTTGGCAGCTACCTGAATAAAGCTCATCAAGGCTTTACTATGTCTAGGCAGTTAGTACTCTGTATCCCAGCTCAAAGAAAATTCCTTAGTTACACCCATTTGCTCACCCAATATTACTGACAGAGTACTCTGTAGGAAGCTTTTAAAGTCTGCCAACTAATTACACTCCTAAAACATGTTCACAGTTGCCCCTTTCTTTCCCATTACACCTCCAACATTTGCCATCTACGTGAGGAAGAATTTTTTGAAGTCTGCTTGAACTATAAAAATACCTATGCAAATGCTTCCAAGCAAAAATCCTAAATCTTCCAGACTTTATATCTTTGGTAGGATGTAACTTGTCAGAGAGGAACCTTCCACTTTAATTTTTGCCTTTGATCCTTCATATATTCTCATAATTAATTTTGTTATTGTATGAAGGAATGTAAATGTTCCATTACCTACTTATAAAAATCTCAGTCTGTCAAATTCTTTCTCTGTATCAAGACCCACCATAGACGACAGTTTTTTCTTACATTCCACGTCCCCCTGGGATGATCCATCCATCCATCCACAACCCCATTTTCCCATTTTTACACATGGGATTGGGGTGTCATTTCAGTGACAAGCATCTAGAGCCAAGGTTTACACCGCTAGGTGGCTAGCTCTTCATTGTTCTGTTAGTATTGTCAGATGTAGGCCTCCATCCACAAAACCACATCAATACATATCTTTCAGTTTTGGTAGGACCTTTGCCAATCTTTGTTATTTTAAACATAAACACTTCATAATCATGGTTTAAAATTGGGCCTGTGTGAAACTGGGTCTGAGGGGTCTTTGCTATCCTTTAGGTATTAAATCTACCACAGCTTTGTTCTATTATGTTGGTGCTTCCCTTCCTTGTAAAATACTGTTAAACAAAACTTTCTGGATCTTTATTACTTTCTTCCCTCCAGGCTTCCAAACTTCCACAGGAATACCATCTGTTCCTGGAGACTTTCCATCTCATTTCCTGGTATCTTAACTGTTAGTTGTGGAGCATCATCCATCCCTAACCTTGGCATAATTAACATCTTCCATAAATAATTCCATTTGTACTTTTTCTTGATTTTTCACATTCCTTTAGTTTATACAGATTTTCATAAAATTTCAGAAATATCTTGTACCTTTACAGGACATCTGGTTATTTTTCTTTTATAGGCTCACTAAGTTTAGCAACAACCCTTTCTTTTTGTTGCATAAGTCGTTGTGGTAAGAGTTTTTGCACTCTGGAGTTTTTATCAAACAGTTGCTTAACAGCAATCTTTCTAAACTCATGCATATTATCCAGATATTTCCTTATTTTGTCTAGCACTGTGCAGTTGCTTGTTCTGTGAGATTCTCGATGTTCATCGTGTTTCACTGTTGCAGTCATTACTCTTGGGTTATCCTGCTGGCAGGCTACCCTCGGTCGCCCAGAATTCCAAAGTCTAGGTCCAGCGTCGGTTGCTGTCGCCTCTTCCCTGACGTCAGTGCGCCAGGGGTATAAAAGATGCAGCCGACACCCTTTTCTTCAGTCTTTCTTGCCGCGCGGTGCCCGAAGCAAAAGCAGTTCGCAAGTGCCGGTTGGTCGACTCCTGAGATTTTCAAATCCGAATTTCAGAACCGAAGTCTTCATTAAAGCTAAGTACCCCGTTGGGGAAACTTTTTTCTTGCTCCAGACTGATGTCAGAAAAAGTTAACAATTGTATTTCTTGTGGGAAGCAAATACCTCATAAGAATTTTCACTCTTACTGTATTCCTTGCCTAGGCTCTGATCATAAGGTTGCTAGCTGTCGGTTTTGTGCTAGATTTAACCAACGCACTATCAAGCGTCGGCTCAATTTTGCATTTCATTACTTTGGCCAAAGATTTAATTATATAATTCCGTCGGACCAGCCGACAACCGGAGTTTACAAAAAACGCAAGGACAAGGAAAAGGATAGGCATCCGAGGTCCAAAACCGATGACGAAGCCTCTGCTAGGTCAGTCGCCAGTTCTCAGTGAGGCGGTTTTGCAGCCCCTGGCGCCTGCTACCTCAGAGCCACAGGCCATTTCCGACTCCCACGTGGAGCCGACTGGGCCTCTGGAAACTCAAGGTATTGGACACTCGGAAATCATTCCCTCAGATGGGTCCGGAGCTGCTGAGTAGGCATCTGCTTCTGAGGGTGTCTTCAGACCTACACAACTATATATTAAACCATCTTCAGCTTCAAAGACTAAAGCAGCTGTAAAAACAAAGAAACCAGTACAGCATTCTCCTCAGAATTCCATGTCCAAAAAACAGATGCTCAAAATGGCCGAAGACCTAATTAGTTTGATCAGGGGCTCCCATCCCCCTCCTGATAAGATGCCTAGGCAAGAGACTGAGTATGATTCTTCTGATCAGGTTTCTATTTCCTCTGATTCCTCTTCTGAACAGGATTACTCCATGCTTCCCTATGAGGATTCTGATGCTGAAGAATCAATTCCTTCAGCCTCTCATCCTGAGGATTATTCTTTTGAGGAAACCCTACATACCATGAGGGAGCATTTCCACTGGTAGAGCCAAGATTATTCTGAATCTACGAAAAGGCTGAGACTTTCTGCTACTTCCTCAGCACAGACCCCTTGCTATTCCACCTGTCCTGGATATTGTAGATGTATTTTCAGAGTCTGGCCTGTCCCCTGACTCTTTACCCCTTGCATCTGCTAAGCCAGACGGCTACTACAGGGTCCCGGATTCTCATAAATTCCTATATAAAAACCCCGCTGCTGACCCAGAAACTATATCTCAGGGTCCCAAAGAGACCCTCTGATAGGGATTCTAGGGCTCTAGACAGACGGGGGGAAAAAGTCTACACTTCTGCTACCCTGGCTGTAAGGACTTTATAGGTTCATTGGTTCATACTAGGCTATCTACCCTAGGGCATTTATAAGCCTAGCCAGAGTGTGTTTGGCTTTCGCCACACATTTTAAATTAATTTTGCTATGCCCTTTTTCGAGGTTAGTATACTGTGCCTCTGTCTAACAGTGACACAGAAGTGATACCCGGGGTAAACCTACGATCTCCCATCCACTCATCAAGATTCCTCTTGAAGAGAGTCAATGAGGGACTCTGCCTAACCTGGACTGGGATTTTATTCCAGAGTGAAGGGAGCCTCTGGGTTATGAATCTGTCCCTCCAGCATGTCCTATTTATTTCAGTACTGAGGTTCAAGTCTCTCGAGCACGTAGCTCGATGGGATTTGGATTTTCTGAGGTGCAGCATGTCCATTAATTCCGGGTTGGACATGGCTTTATACGTCATGCACAGATCGCCTCTGAGGAGGCGGTATGCCACTGAGTAGAGCTGGAGTTTCTTTAACCGGGCAGCATATGGCGTCTGTTTGAGCCCTTTGATCCTCTTGGTGAGGTACTTTTGGGGTCTTTCCAGTTGCTGCAGGTGTCTGGTAAGGTACATCCCAAAAGGGGCATTGTACTCCATTATGGGCCTGATGAGGGATGAGTAAAGAGGCACGATGACCTCCCCTGATCTAGATGTGAATCCCTTCATGATTAGGTGGGCTATAGAAAATGTTTTTCTGACCACTTTGGCCACGTGGTTGTCAAATGAGAGATTGCTATCAACTTGGGTCCCCAGGTCCCTAATTACTTCTTCTGTACTTAATGGATTACCACCTATGTGGTAATTTGTGGGCACTTTGTTTTTGCCAAAGGGGATGATTATACACTTTTTGGCGTTTAGCTTGAGGCCATGGCTCTGGCACCAGTTGTCTGTTTCTGAGGCCCTTTTGGAGGATGCTTGTGTAGGCTGGAGAGTTGATTATGGAGCCCAGTTTGCAGTCATCTGCTAACTTGGTCAGCCACAGCCTTCCGTGTTGGCCTTTACCTCCGAGAAATATATACCGAACAAGAGAGGTCCCAGGACTGAGCCTTGTGGGGCGCCACTTGTAACTGGTTTGGAGTCTGACATGGCTCCAGCAATTCTAACCGTGTGGGTTCTGTCCTTGAGCCAGTTTGCAACCCATCTAGTGATATAGGGGTTTATATTTAAGCTGGTGAGCTTAACTATAATGCCCGAGTGAGGTATTGTATCGAAGGCTTTTGCGAGATCCAGGTAGGCTGTGTGGACCACCTTCCCCTCGTCAATGGCCTTGGTGACTGTTTCAAAGAAATCATCCAGGTTTAAGAGGCAGGATCTGCCCTTAACAAAGCTGAATTGGGTAGGATCCAGTGTCTGTAGGTCCCCAATATCTTTATGAAGTCCATGATGATCCTTTCCATAGCTTTGCAGACCAAGCTAGTCAGGCTTATGGGGCGATAGTTTCCAGGATCCGTTGAGGCACCACCTTTGTGGAGAGGGACCACTGTTGCTGTACGCCACTCTCTGGGTACATATCCTGTAGTAAGGCTGAGATTGAACAGTAGTTTTATGTTTGGGTTTAGCTCTTCTTGGAGTTCATGTAGGACACAGCTCAGGACACCGTCTGGTCCCATTGATGCTGTGTTTTTTGCTTTGGAGAGGGCAGCTCTTACCTGAGCATCTGAGGTCAGGGGAGCAGCACTCTGCTGGGATAGATATTTGCCCTTTTGGTGGGGAGGGGGGGAGAAGTTTGTGCTGAACCTGTCAGCTAGGATGTTGGCAATGTCTGTGGGTTCGGTGTATTTTTTGTCATTTTGGACTAATTCTGAGCATATCTGGGAATTCCCACCCAGGTTCCTAACATAACTAAAGAAAGCCTTGTGATTATCCTTAGTGTCCTGTGCAATTTTTCTCTCAAGCTGGCCTTAGACGATTTTATGAGTGCCCGTAGTTTTTTGCTAATACTGATCAGAGATGCCTTCCCTTTTTAGGATTTTGCTCTATCATGTAGTAGCTTCCTCCTTCTGTTGTATAGTTTGTTTATGGCTGGGGTCCACCAGACAGGATGTCTGCCTTTGGAGGATTGGGTCTTGGTTTTATTTGGGATTGCATGATCCATGCATTCCTGAAGATGTTCATAGAATGTCTTTATAAAGGATTCTGCGGTCTGGGCCATATTTTCCACAGGCCCGGGGGCTTTGAAGGATTCCACCTCGGTTTTGAGGAGTGTGAAATTTGCTTTAGAGAAGTTTTTCACTGTGGTTTGCAGGGCAGGGGGTGGAGTCGGGATGTGAATATCCAGTGAGATTAGTTTATGGTCTGATCTTACCAGTGAGGGATACACTTCTGGTCTGGAGCATAGAGTCCCTATGTTGGTGATGATCAGGTCCAGTATGTTTTCCCTCTTGTGGGAGTGGTAACAAGTTGTTCCATAGAATTTGAGTTTATAAATTCTAGGAACCTTTGGGCTAGGGTGTTGGAGCTAGAGTAATGCTCCCAGTCTATGTTTGGGTAGTTGAAGTCGCCCAATATAATGGTGTTTGGAGAGACCTTCATATTTTCCAGTGTTCTCAGGAAGGCCGAGTGGGGTTCCTGGGTTTGGGAGGGTGGTCTGTAGCAGGCTATAAACTGGAAGGCAGTTTTACCCACTGTTAGTTGCACATGGATAGTCTCTGATGCTTCGTGCTGTGCCACCATCCTGGAGGTGTGGGTATCTTTGACGAATATTGATACTCCCCCTCCTTTTGTGGTTCGGTCCAAGTTTTGGGGCCGAAAAACATGGTATGAGGTATAACCTGGTAGTGCTGGGGTGCTCTCGAGCCTTGAACCAGGTTTCTGTTACTGCACAGATATCGATGTTCTCCATGCTAAGGAGAGTTTCGAAAGTGCATCTTGAGGTTTAGACTTCTGGCGTTGAGTAGCATTACTCTTAGTTTCTTATCCCTTGTGATACCTATGGAGGTGGGTTTGTCTTTTGAGCCTTGCCTAAAAAAGGCACTATGGGGGTAGCAAGAGCCTTTGCCAATATCCGAAAGCCCAGGGGTGACTGGTGCAAGCCGTCCCTAGCGAAGCATCGTGGCTTGTCGAGCATGTCATCCCAGGCTGACGGGCATTGGATGGATCCCCTTTGAATGACACCAATACTTAAGCCAATTGTTGAAATTGATCATCTTGTCTTCATATTGTGGCATCATTCTTGGTGAGGGTAAGATGCTACTTAAGGTCAGGGTCATACCGGCCTGGGCTACATGCTCAGAGAGCTCCCTCTATGTCTCTTTTCATGTAGTCCAGGGAGGTACGTCTCAGGTCATTCACACCAGCATGGACAATGACTGAGTCATATTTGTACTTGCCTTGGAGTGACCTGAGTGCTTGTGTTATGTGGCGGATCCTAGCGCCCGACAGGCAGCTCACCGTGACCTTCTCCTTGTTCAGCCTGGTGAGCGGGACGTCAGTGTGCCTGACGATAGTCACCTATTACAAGTGTATCAGGTGTATTGTTTAGCCTTAAGGGCTGTGACTGTTCGGCACACTGTCTTTGTGAGCTATGTGTTGCACGTGTTTTGTTTTGGGGTAGCGGTTGCTTGGGTGTCTGCTTTGGAGGTCTCTGCTGCTTAGGCAGATTTTTATTTAGAGCCTCCGAGTATGTTTTTGTGTGTTTGTGTTTGGTTTGCTGTCGTGGTAGGTCTCTGTGAGACTGGAATTGTAGTGAGTGTGGTTTCCTTCTCCTCCTGACTGGTTTCGCCAGTACTGAGTTGAGAGAGCTTAGCCTCCAGTATGGCTATATGGTTGCATCTCTTACATGTGTTGGAATTTGTTGGGAGGAGGAGGAGAGGATTGTCTGTGTACATGAGCCAGTTGTAACATTGCCTCAAGATTCCCAGATTCACCAGCTGCACCGGAGAGGAGGTTGACAACTGACCTTTGGACATGCTAGAATAGTATTGGGAATTCCTTTATAATTGAAAAAAAAGGGCCAATGGGGAACGAGGTACTCAAGGGGAGTTTGTGAGGGTGTAGTGCTTTTAATATTTTAGTGCTGACTTATATAATTGCTTTAGTGAGCAAGTGCCAGGTAACTTAAATGCAATGTGTTACAGGTAACTTAAATGTAAAAACGACAAACAGTAACTTTCTTTCAAGTGAAACAAGGAAATAAGTACAGTAAGCAATGCAGATATCACTAGGGTTCCACAGAAGCGCTGAAAAGCCGCGTTTTAGGAGGAATTATCGTTTCAGGGAAATAAGCAAACAAACAACAAGCATACAAATAAAGCTAGATTCAGCAGGCCTGGATCTAGTCTATGCTACAGCAAGCAAGGTGTACCAATTTCAGTAAGAAGCAGTTCAAATATGCAAGCACTATAAGCCTTTAACCAGAAATTCCCAGCTCAGAAGGGCAGAGTCCAGCCTCTCCTCCCACAAGAGTGCAGACCATGAACCCTTTTAATGTAAAATAACTGGCCTGAAGCCCAAGTGCTTAAACCAGAATTAATACACTTTTAGAATAACAGACACTGAGCCCTCAATCAGCAGTTCCCAACTTAGAAGGATGTAAGCTACCTGTCTTGCCACCACAGTGCAGGCCTCAAACCTTCCTAATGTGAAACAACTGGTCTGAAGCCCAAGTGCTTAATCCAAAAGACTTAGAATGATAGCTACACTTTAATCAAGTTACTACCAAGCAGTAATAAATACAATTGAATACTTTAAAGAATGCGTGGATTAGTGCTCACGATATACAAACAAAGCTAGATTCAGCAGGCCTGGATCTAGTCTATGCTACAGCAAACAAGGTGTACCAATTTCAGTAAGAAACAGTTTAGATATGCAGGCAGTATAAGCCTTTAACCAGAAATTCCCAGCTAGAAGGGCAGAGTCCAGCCTCTCCTCCCACAAGAGTGCAGACCACGAACCCTTTTAATGTAAAATAACTGGCCTGAAGCCCAAGTGCTTAAAACACAATTAATACACTTTTAGAATAACAGACACTGAGCACTCAATCAGCAGTTCCCAACTTAGAAGGATGTAAGCTACCTGTCCTGCCACCACAGTGCAGACCACAATCCTTCCCAATGTAAAACAACTGGTCTGAAGCCCAAGTGCTTAAACTAAAAGGCTTAGAATGAGTTACACCAAGCAGTAATAAATACAATTGAGTACTTTTAAGATGACACAAAAGCAAAATAAAGTAGGAAGAAACACAAATACAGTAAAAGCAGATACATTTTTATTTTCCAGAAAAGTAGCAAAAACAGTAGTAAAAACAATTCACATGCAGTGCAAGCTGGCACACTTGAGTATGTAGCAAAATTAGTCCACACACAGTTTGAAAAAATGTAATTAAATTAAAAATGACTAAAAGCAAGTGCAGAAAAGGTTTATTAAGTAGAATGCGGTAAAGAGATGGGACTGGGCGAGTGTCCTAGATCAAATCTACAGTGGGGCGGGCACTGCAAAAGACGCAAAATTTAAACTACAACCAAGAACAGGGGGGGGGGGCAGTTTCAACAGAGATGTGAGGAATCAGAGTGCAAATTATAAAACCAAAAAAATATATACTGATCTCTGTATATTTGCAGAACAGTAAGACAACAGATATCCAAGCAACAATTTAGCTCTATAATACAGAATAATACAGAAAAATATACTCGGCTCTATATATTTGCAGATAGTCTTGTAAGGCTGTCTCTCAACACACAGGTTCCACTTTAAAATGTTAAAAGAGGCAAAAGCCAAATAAGGTAATAAAGTAGGAAGAAACACAAATACAGTAAGGCAGATGAAGTGCAAATTTTTTTTTTTTTTTTTTTGAGATGGAGGAAACAGAGCAGATTAAGATACTACAGGGGAATGCCCTTCCCAAGTGCTCTCTGTACACTGCAGAGGAGATGGGACAGGTAAAAGTATCCAAAATCAAAATATGATCTCACTGTACTCAGTTGAGTGAGCGAATGAGATGGGTCCAGGAGGAGTTGTCAATTTCATATGCTTAAATATCAGCAATATTTAATGTCAATGCTTAAAAAGAAATTGTTGACAAATACTGAAGGTTCAGAGAACAAAGAATTGCAGGATTTATTGCATGCTGCTGAACAAGTGGGAAAGCATACTTTGCAATGTGGTTATGATTCACTGGAGGCCACTTGCAGGGCCGCTGTTACAGGTTCTGTTATTAGAAGGCATGCTTGGTTAAAGGAACAGAATCTGCCTGATCATGTTAAAGCAAAATTATTAGATGCACCATTACAGCATGATACTTTGTTTGGTACTAAAGCAGAAGAGGTGTTGAAAAAAATGGAGGATAAAGCAAAATCCATGCAGTCAAGGATTTCTTACAGGTGCAGCCACCCAGGTTTAGCAGGAACTGGCCCACTAAAAATTGGTCCTTTCCAGTGTCAAACAGACCACAAAGAGGCAGATACAGGCGCCCCAGAGGCAGATCTCAGCCCCAAGGCTCATACAGGCCTAAACAATGGGGTGCTCCTACCTCCAAAAGCGGAGAAGACAAATCACAACCTTACAGGAAACAGTCCCAATGACTTTCCTCTACCAGATCCAAGCACTTTTCTTTTGGCAGTCCCCTTAGGGGGAAAACTATCACTTTTTTCATCAAATTGGCAAATGATTACCCAAGACAAATGGGTCCTGAACATAATGTCCCAAGGCTACAGGTTCCATTTTCACACCCTACCAAGGTCAAAAGGTATACCAGACCTGCCACACAATCAATCGGCCAAGGCACAAAAACAGATTACATCCCTCATGGACATAGGGCCATTCAGCAAGTACCACAACAAGAGCAGGGGCAAGGATTTTACTCCAGACTTTTTCTAGTACCCAGAAAGGACAAAACCTGGAGACCAATAGTGGACCTGTCAATTTTAAATACGTTTCTGGAAGTTCCAAAATTCAAGATGTTGACTCTACAGCAGCTACTGACCATGCTGGGCAAGAAGGCTTGGCTCGTAACTGCACCTAAAAGAGGCATACCTGCATGTTCCAGTCAGACAATCTTACAGAAGGTGCCTCAGATTCATAGCTGGCTCAATGCATTACCAATTCTCTGCACTGCCCTTTGGCTTATCTACTGCGCCCAGGGTCTTCACAAAATGCCTGGCACCGGTAATGGCTTTTTGCAGACAAAAAGGAATTCAAATATATCCCTACTTGGACGACTGCCTAATTCAAACAGAGAACAAAGACAATCTTCTGAAACATCTGGCGTTTGTAAAAAGACTACTAATTGGCCTAGGGTACACAGTAAACAAAAATAAATCAAACCTAGTGCCCTCTCAAGAGATAATATTCCTGGGTGCAAGCTTAAATACAACTGCCTAGATTGCTTATCTCATGCCAGACGAACAAAAGCATTTGACTACTTACTTCAAGAAACTGGCAACACAAACCCACTTATCTGCAAGGAAAATCCTGCAGGCCTTGGGTTTCATGGCATCTTGCATTCTACTAATTCCATATGCCAGACTGCATATGAGGAAACTACAATGGTACCTAAAAAGTGTTTGGACTCAGCATTGCCACAGCCTGGAGACAGTAATTGCACTCATTCCCTGCCTACAACAGGAGTTTCGATGGTGGGCAGAAGACTGTCACCACAACAAGGGTCTGCCATTCAGTTTACCCACAGCCAGACAGACACTGACAACGGATGCATCAGATTATGCCTGGGGAGCCCATATGGCAGGAAAATGTATTCAGGGCACATGGTCTGCAAACCAGATGCATCTTCACATCAATCAAAAAGGGATGCTAGTTGTTCAAAATGCCCTGACCGCTTTCAAGGACCTGCTTCATCCAGGACAGTTGCTGATAGACAGACAACACTACGGTCATGTGGTACATAAACAAGCAGGGAGGTACACTTTCCTACCCCCTATGCAGACAAGCAATGACCTTATGGGACACAGCATTGGCTTTTCAAATTCACCTGCAAGCACAATTCCTGCCAGGAAAAACAAATACTCTGGCAGATGAACTAAGCAGAAACCTCATGGATCCCCACGAATGGAAACTGGATCCACAAGTCTTCAGCATGATGATAAGGAAATGGGGATGCCCAGACATAGATCTATTTGCCTCCCCTCACAACTGCCAATTGCAGAGATTTTGCACAAGGATTTATCACAGGCAAGTTTGGAAAGTGGACGCCCTATCCTTCAGCTGGAAAAATCTAACTGTATATGCTTTTCCCCCACTGCCTCTCCTTCCCAGGGTACTCCTAAAGGTCAGACAAGACCAGCCAAAAATGATACTGATTGCACCAGACTGGCGATGCCAGCACTGGTATCCAATCCGAAAGAGCTCGTCTCAAGGTCCAGCATGGATATTGCCTCAAACTTCTCACTTGCTGACCCAACAAAACAATCGGATCCTGCACAGCCAACTCAGGACCTTAAATCTGGCAGCATGGCGGATAATGTAGCCATTCAGAACACTCCTCTTTCATAAGCTGTTATGGATGTTATCTTGGGAGGCCAGGAGGCCCAGCACCAGAAAATCTTATGCAGAAAAATGGAAGAGATTCTGTGCTTGGAACCAGGAACAAGGCATTGACACGTGTGTACCAAATATCCCTCAGATTTTACAATACCTAACTGAGATGCTGAACAAAGGCCTTTCCTTCTCATCAATTAAGATTCATGCCTCTGCCATTTCAGCCCATTACAATACGGAACCACCTATTTTTGTCTCATCCTTTAATAAGGCAGTACCTCAGAGGGGCCAAAAACATTAGGCCTCCAAGGAGAGCAGCAATTCTGGCCTGGGACCTCAATTATGTTTTGGAAAAACTCACACTGCCTCCTTTCAAGCCAGCATCAACAGCAGATCTAAAATTCTTATCCTGGAAAACAGCTCTGCTCCTAGCAATAACCTCTGCAAGGCAGGTCTCAGAGTTACAAGCACTCATGGCTGTGGAACCCTTCATCATTTTTCATCCAGACAGAGATCCTCTGAGGACAAACCCTACATTTATGCCTAAGGTGGTGTCCAGTGTGGCCCTTAACTAAACCATTCACTTGCCAACCTTTTATCCTAATCCACAGAACAAGGGTGAGAAAATTCTGCATTCTTTGGACATACACAGGCAGTTACGCTTCTACTTGGACAGAACTAAAGCTTTCAGAAAGACTGAGCAACGTTTAGTGTCATATGCTGCAGGATCACAAGGAAAGGCTATCTCAAAACAGACCATTTCAAAATGGATAGGCCATTGCATCCATTTCTGCTATTTTCAACATGGCAAATCAGTGCCTAAGGGCATTACGCCTCATTCCACCAGAGCAGCAGCCACTTCAGCAGCCTTCCTCAGAGGAGTTCCAACCAAAGATATCATAGAGGCTGCAACTTGGAGTTCAGTGTACACCTTCACAAAGCACTACCACTTACCTCTTTACTCTAAGTCCAGAGCAGGCTTTGCCACTGCAGTCCTGCAGGGCCTCATAGCCTCTCCTAATCCTATTTAGCCCAGCCACCCTTCCTCAGCTTTGGGATTCAACCCAAGAGTAATGACTGCAACAGTGAAACACTGTTAACATAGTACAGTTGTGTAGCTACCATAAATGTAGATGTTTGAGTGTATTCACTGTTGCAGTCCAGGTTACCCACCCACCATCCCCCTTTTCTTTGCTGGGACTTATCTGCACTACTCTATCCTATGCAACCTATTTGGTGTATTTGCTTATAGATGAAAGAAATGTTATTTTTGTGCATGCATTTTTATTGGCATATTTTTCAGTCTACCAATTTGGGGGCACCTGACATCTGGGTCAAGAAAAACTGAAGAAAATGGCGTCTGCTGCATCTTTTATACCCCTGGCGCACTGACGTCAGGGAAGAGGCGACAACAACTGACGCCGGACCTAGACTTTGGAATTCTGGCCGACCGAGGGGTAGCCTGCCAGCAGGATAACCCAAGAGTAATGACTGCAACAGTGAATACACTCTAACATCTACATTTATGGTAGGTACACAACTGCACTTTATTCTGCAGTACTTTAACCTTTGTCAGCCCCTCAAAATAATTCCGTTACTTCTTAACCATATCTTTCTTTTATTTCTACCTTATTTTTAAACTCTTTCATTTTATCCCATTCACTAGCTGTAACCTGTGGAGAAGTTTCTAAGTTCCACTACCCATTCCTTAAATTCCTCTTTCTAACACGTAGGTGGGGAAGTGCAAGTGTCTCATTTTTATTTCATTACCCTATATTTTTCGTGGTTATTGGCACACAATCTGAACGAGTTATTGGATGCATGTTGAAATTTTTCAATTCAGTGCACGTGTTCCTGTGACTTACAATTTCTTTAGTCTAGCCCAGTTATTGGGAATATGTAAACTCTTGTGTGTTCCTACTACTGAATTTGTCTTCCATACCAAATATTTTCATAATTTGTTTCAGAAAGCTACCCTTTTTTGTTGTATTTTCCCTTCTAGGTTCTCCAGATACATCCTTATTATTACAAATAAAGTTTGTCTGCACCTGTAAGTAAGATTCCCTTTAGAAAGCGGATTATTTCTCCCAAAATTTCCTTAGACTCCATAGTAGCAGTTTTAGGAGGAATATAGATGCATGTGCTGTAATCTTTCTCCCTTGCCAGTGACTACTTACTACCATAGATGTACCATTTTTGTCTTTTCCCCCCTCATCCATCACTGTTAGAGCTCCTGTAGCAAATAGTATAATTACTTCCCTTTTCCTGTGCCCCTGATATTCTGCTGAATATCTCTTATGAAATCCTCTTTGCCAAATTCACATGCTCCTTTTTTTCCCAAATGTGTTTCCTGCAGTATTGCTATTTGCCCTCTGCATTTCTTAATGTAATTCAATACTCCTTCCTTTTTATCTGTTCCTGTAAAGCCATTCACCTTCCAGGGTAATATGGACACTGTAGCTGCCATGATAAGAAGCTGTTGTACCCACTTATTATGAATAACTTTTTGTGTGTATTTCCAGCTTTTGTGTTGCATGCATAGACTAATGTTTGGCAGGCTGATCCTTTGTACAGTTTCTTTTCAGCTCCATTTGAACATGTTACGTTTTTAAAGACTTTTTTGTTTTATGAAAACCCTTAAAACACTGAATACAAAATGCCCCATCTCCTATTAATTTGGAACAAACACACAAATCTATGTACACCTTCAAAACTTGAAATTTAACCATCCAGAAGGGAACAGTTGCCTCAAAATGACTGCTGTACCTACAGGCATTACCTAACCTAAACTTAGTTACCCATGTTAAAAGTGCATGCTACAGCTTATGTTCCCACTTACACTGATTACTGTCTGTTCTTTTCTCTCTTTCCCTACCAGATATGAAAAAGCGGGTTTATGTTTAACCATGTAATATTTCCTTTAAACAGCGAACCCTAGCCATCGAACGTTCATTCAGCGAATTGGAAAGTAACTAGTTGGCCAACACTTTACTATCTGCCCTTTCCCCCTCTGTAGTGCTGTCTTGGAGTTAGTATATATAGTTAGGTGGGTGTTGGGGGTGAATCCCCCCACCTAGGTAGATTTGAAATGCTATGTTTTGCGAGGTAGGCTAACTAGCTACTTTCCCTGGTGAAAAAAATGAACATTCACTGAATAAACGTTTAGTGGTTAGGATTCGATGTTTAGCAGTTTGATGGAAATGTTGTTAGGTTAAACATAGACCCATGAAAAATAGCATGCATGTCCTTGGAAGATTAACTTTTAGTCGTAAGAAAAAGTGCACTGGCTGTCTAAAAATTAACTTGTACACTGTTCTATTAACTGCATTAAAGTAATAAGACGGCTATTGAGGCTTTTACTGCTTATTCATTTTCCATAATTTCAAACTTAATTTTTTCACTGAACTGCTTGTCATTGTACCTTTTAAATTTTGCATTTCCCTCAGCAAGGAATACTCCGAATTCTCGAGCTTAACTGCTTGCACCTGCAAACAGCTTGTCTCCATGGAAATGTACCCAACAATGAGTCTTTGCAAATTTCACTCCGGAAAGAATGCACAGCTGCCCTCAGCTGCAGACATCCGAACTCCACTGAACATTTGCCAGTGGAAAATAAACAAGCTAATTGTCTTTGCAGTTGTATGAAGCTGAGCATTTTTGTGGGTTTAATAATTTTTGTCCTGTTTTTAAAGCTTCCAAAAACACCTGTTAATAGCTTAACACAAAAGATGTAGTCTAGACATTCACTCCTCCAAAATAAAAATAAAAAAATATCCTAATTCTACATATAATTGGTGCACTTCTACACCTCATCCCGCCAGCCCAGGATCACAGCATGTAAACATTAAACTTGCTTTTGCACAATCTTTTTTTTCTCTTATTAAACTGTAAAACCTATATTTCTTGCAACTAAAAAGGTATTAGTTTAATTTATTTAACAAGTACAACAGTCACTGAAAAGATTCTAAACTATTACACTGTATATAACATGCAGTTTATATCATGAAATGTTTTATACAGATACTACTAAGAACAAAAACTGTTTTGCTTGGTTGGTTTTCTCCCTTTTAGTGTCTTTCTAAACATTAATGATATAAATTGGGGTGTATGCTTTACAGTCCACCCACAAGTTTAACAAAGTCAACAAAAGTGTAATTTTTTCAGCCAGTTTTTCTTGCAAAACCATATTTCACAAATGTGACAAGATGCTTTATAGTCTTCCATTTATTCACCAAGTCCAGAATTGCTGGTCTTCCTGGTAGTCTCCATCTCCCATCACCAGACTCTGGTTCAGTTCTAAGGTACTGCTGTTCTTCCTAGTCCATTACTGTGCTTTTTTCTCAGACATTTTTCTTTGGAAAATTGGAAAAGGTTTCACTGGCCAAGTCGGTCTTTGAACATATAAAGTCAGAAGAATGAGGAGCAGAGTCCCTTTCTGCTTGCTTGACTCAGTCTGTTCTGCGTCAAAACATGACTTTGATCCTGTGGAATAAAACACTTTGAATACGGCTGGGTGTACAGTAGCTTGAATCTCACACCTGCTTCTTGATATCCCTGATTGCTTGGATAAATTTGCATGATGTTCATCGTGCATACAGCTGCAGTCATAACAGATGGGTTCTCCTGCCGTCAGGCGGGTTCTCGGTCGGCCGAATTCCAAAGTCTAGGTCCGGCGTCGGTTGTCGTCGCTTCTTCCCTGACGTCAGTGCGCCAGGGGTATAAAGGAACCAGCCGATGCCATTTTCTTCAGTCTTTCTTGCCGCGCGGTGCCCAAAGCAGAAGCATTTCGCAAGTGTCGGTCGGCCAGCTCCTGAGATTACGAAAATTTGGAAACCGAAGTCTTCTTAAAAGCCAAGTACCCCGTTGGGGAAACTTTTCTTGCCTCAGACCGATGTCAGACAAAGTTAATAATTGTATTTCTTGTGGGAAGCAAATACCGCATAAGGATTTCCATTCCCTCTGTATACCTTGTTTAGGCCCAGACCACAACGTCTCGGTCTGTCGCTTTTGTGCTACATTCAACAAACGCACTATTAAGCGTCGGGCGGAGTACGCCCAGCATTATTTTGGGAAAGCATTTAACTATACTATGTCGTCGGATACTCCGACTCGGTTTTGTCTAAAAACGCAAAGACAAGGACCGACACATGAGGTCCTTGACCTCTACCGACACCACGCCA
This sequence comes from Protopterus annectens, assembly GCF_019279795.1. Taxonomy (NCBI): domain Eukaryota; kingdom Metazoa; phylum Chordata; order Ceratodontiformes; family Protopteridae; genus Protopterus; species Protopterus annectens. The sequence continues at coordinate 118,740,877 of NC_056744.1, read as the reverse complement.
AAGCCGACTACACGTGGTCCGGTTCTCAGCGAGGCGCCTCGCAGCCCCTGACTACCGACGACACTTCTTTGGCGGTGTCTCCTGTGCCCGAGGTCGCAGGCTCCTCGGCCCACACCCGACTACAGATACTGAAGCCACTCTTGGCGTTGAAACTCAGAATGTGGACAGGTCCACCTCCACTCAAGGTGTCCTCAGACCTTCCTCTTCTTTCTCCATCAAGGCTTTCACAAAGTCTAAAGGAACCATGCACTCTAAGAGACCAGCTACACAGGGCCCATCTCCAGGCCCCATGCCTAAGAAACAGATGCTTAAAATGGCTGAGGATTTAATTACTCTAATCAGAGGTTCTCAGCCCCCACGGACAAAGGCCCAGAGTGGAGGAAGATTCCCCCTCCTCTGATCAGGGCTCCATTATTTCAGAGCACTCTGATGATCAGGAACATTCTTACTCCCCTTTTGAAGACTCTGATGCGGAGGAGTCCATCCCTTCTGTATCCCCCCCTGAGGATTACTCATTTGGGGAAACTTTACATACCTTAAGGGAACACTTCCACTGGGAAGGCCAGGATTATTCAGATTCCAAGAAAAGGCTCAGGGAATTTCTCTTGTTACCTCAGCACAGGCCTCTGGCTATACCTCCTGTCTTGGACATCCTAGATTATGTTTACTAGGAGGCCTGCCTTAACGCGGAGACTCTACCTCCAGCTCCAGTTAAGCCTGACAGGTACTACAGGGTTCCTGACTCACACCAATTTCTATACAAAAGCCATGCTGCTGACCCAGAAACCATCTCACAGGGCCCCAAGGGAGTTAAGGCCTCCATTGCCAAAAATCCATTGCCTTCCGAGAGAGATTCCAGATCCTTAGAAAGGTGGGGAAAAAAGGTATATACCTCGGCTACCTTATCCATGAGGGCCTTAAACTGTCAGTTTCAGATGCTAAAATACCAACAGTTTTTGTTATCACAATTGAAAAGTAAACTGTCACAACCTGAACAACCAGACTTGAAGGAGTTGCAGGATTTGATGCATAGTGCAGAACAAGTGGGTAAGCATACCTTACAATGTGGTTTTGATGCTCTAGAGGCCTCATGTAGAGCTGCTGTTACAGGATCAGTCATACGTAGGCATGCCTGGCTCAAGGAACAAGCCTTGCCTGATCATGTCAAAGCTAAATTACTAGACGCCCCTCTTCAAAAGGATGTACTATTTGGTGCTAATGCTGAGGAAGTATTAAGGAAAATGGAGGAAAAGGCTAAATCAATGCAAACTGTGAAAGAATTTCTACAGGTTCAACCCCCACGTTTTAGTAGAAATTGGCCTTCCAAAAACTGGTCCTTTCCTGCCACAGACAGACCCCAAAGAGGCAGATACAGGCGCCCGAGGGGCAGAGGACAATCCCAAGGACCGTTTAGAGGCAGACAATGGCAAGCTCCTACACAAAGAGGTGGTGAGGACAACTCGCAATCTTTCAGAAAGCAAACCCAATGACTTTCCTCTTTGCATGCCAACCAGGTCTCAAATGGCAGCCCCCTTAGGAGGAAAGCTGGCATTATTTTCAAAAAATTGGCATGTTGTCACAAAGGACAAATGGATCCTGGACATTATAAACAGAGGCTACAAATTCCATTTTCACACCCTTCCAAAAATGAGAGGCATGCCAAACCTGCCACACAATCAAAGGGCAGAGGCACAAAGCAAATTACAGATCTCATAAACATGAAAGCTATTCAAGAGGTACCTACGTACGAACAAGGTCAAGGTTTTTATTCCAGGCTATTTCTGGTGCCAAGGAAGGGAAAAGATTGGAGACCTATTTTGGATCTATCCATCCTAAACACATTTCTACTCGTACCAAAACTCAAGATGCTCACTCTACAGCAACTTCTTCCCATGCTGGGCAAGGAGTCTTGGCTGGTAACATTGGACCTCAAGGAGGCATACCTGCATGTCCCAATCAGACAAAATTGCAGAAGGTACCTCAGATTTCTTGCAGGTTCAACCCATTATCAATTCTCTGCATTGCCCTTTGGCTTATCTACTGCGCCCAGAGTATTCACGAAATGCCTGGTATCAGTAATTGCCTACTGCAGACTTCAAGGGATACAAATATACCCCTATTTGGACGACTGCCTGATCCAAGCGGACAGCAAGCACATTCTTCTGAAACATCTGGCTTCTGTAATAATGTTATTGAACTCTCTGGGATACACAGTCAACAAAAATAAATCAAGGCTAATACCCTCTCGGAAGATAATTTTCCTGGGTGCCAATTTGGACACAAACACCCAGATGGCCTACCTCACGCCAGAGAAGCAGGGGCAATTAATTCAATACTTCAGAACACTAGCAAATTGCACCAGGCTGACTGCAAGGAAAATCCTGCAGGCTCTGGGATTCATGGCATCTTGCATCTTACTAATCCCATGTGCAAAGCTGCATATGAGGAAACTACAATGGTACCTGAAAAACATATGGTCTCAACACAGCCACAGTTTGGAAACAATAATACCACTAATTCCATGTCTGCAAAAGGAATTTCTGTGGTGGGCTCAAGCATGTCAAACAAACACAGGTCTTCCATTCAGCAAGCCTCAAGCAAATCAAGTCATCACAACAGGCGCCTCTGACTACGCCTGGGGGGCGCACATGACAGATCGGTGCATTCAGGGCAAATGGTCCCAAAAAGAAAAGCACCTTCACATCAAAAAGAAATGCTAGCAGTAATAAATGCTATTATAGCTTTCAAGGACCTTCTACAACCAGGTCAACTATTGATAAGAACGGACAACACCACAGTTATGTGGTACATAAACAAACAGGGAGGAACACATTCTTACCCCCTATGCAGACTGGCCATGTCACTTTGGAGCATGGCCATGGACTTAAAATGGAACTACAAGCACAGTACTTGCCAGGCAAGGAAAACACGCTGGCAGACAACCTAAGCAGGAATATGACAGATCCACACGAATGGAAATTGCATCCAAAAGTTTTTACAGAAATAACCCAAGAATGGGGAAGGCCAGACATGGATCTCTTTGCCTCCCACAAGAATCATCAATTGACAAAATTCTGCTCAAGGATCTTCCATCCAAAGGCCTGGAGAGTGGACGCTCTCTCTTTCAGTTGGAAATCAATGACAGTTTATGCCTTCCCTCCTCTTCCTCTGCTGCCCAAAGTTCTATTAAAGACCAAAGCAGACAGACCAAAGATGATTCTCATTGCTCCGGACTGGCCAAGGCAACACTGGGTACCCACTCCTGAGGAGCCTGACTGATTCCCCACCATGGACCCTGCCTCTAATGCCTCTTCTTTTGACTCAGCACAGTTTCAAAACTCTTCACAACCAGCTAAAAACACTCAATCTAGCCGCATGGAAGATTCCTTAGCATCACAGCAGGCCCTACTCTCCAAGGAGGTGCAGGATGTCATTTTGGAGGCCAGAAGGCCATCAACTAGAAAAGCTTACTCCGCAAAATGGAAACATTTTTGTGTCTGGAATGAGAAAAAGGGCCAGGATCCTGGAAAACTGAATTTACCTCAAATACTACAATATTTGGCTGAACTGCTAAGCAGTGGACTTTCTTTCCTCCAAAATCCATGCCTCCGCCATTTCTGCAGAATACAACACTGATCCACCTTTATTCTCTCACCCTCTCTTAAGACAGTTCCTCAGAGGGGCTAAGAATTTAAGGCCTCCAAGGAAACAACCAATACCTGCTTGGGATCTTAATTTCATTCTGGAAAAACTGACCTTGCCTCCCTTTGAGCCAGCTGCCTCATCAGATTTGCAATATTTGTCCTGGAAAACAGCTTTCCTTCTGGCTATCACCTCAGCTCGTAGAGTTTCAGAACTACAGACTCTCATGGCTGTCCAGCCTTTTATCATCTTCCATCATGACAAGAGTTTCCTTACGAACCAACCCGTCCTTTATGCCTAAAGTGGTATCCAGGGTAGCTTTAAATCAGGCCATACATTTACCTACTTTTTATCCTAATCCTCAAAACAAAGGGGAGAGATTACTACATTCCTTGGACATCCACAGACAACTGCGTTATTTGGACAGAACAAAGCCTTTCAGAAAATCAGAACAGCTGTTTGTGGCCTATGCGGTAGGAGCTCAAGGGAAGCCAATTTTCAAACAGACAATCTCAAAATGGATAGCCCACTGCATACGCTTTTGCTATTCCTTTCATGGCAAAACTGTTCCTACAGGCATTAGAACTCCTTCCACCAGGGCCACAGCCACCTCTGCAGCCTTCCTCAGAGGAGTTCCTACCAAGGATATTTTGGAAGCAGCCACTTGGAGTTCTGTGCATACCTTCTCCAAGCACTACAACCTACCATTATACTCCAAATCTAGAGCAGGCTTTGCCACTGCAGTCTTGCAGGGCATTTTGGCTCCTCCTAGTTCCACCTAGTGCCTACCACCTCTTTCTTAGCTTTGGGATTCTACCCATCTGTTATGACTGCAGCTGTATGCACGATGAACATAGTACAGTTTTGTACCTACCATAAATGTAGATGTTCGAGTGCTAATACAGCTGCAGTCCAGGTTTCCCTCCCTCCTTCCCCTCTTGGGACAGGCCTATAGGCTAACACATCCTCATACAACCTGATTGGGGTATTCATTTATGATGTATTTGCTTGCAACTACTGTATTTTGATTATATTGCACTGCATTATCACACAAATTTATGTATTGCCATCCTTCTGGGGGCACCTGACATCTGGGGCAAGAAAAACTGAAGAAAATGGCGTCGGCTGGTTCCTTTATACCCCTGGCACACTGACGTCAGGGTAGAAGCGACGACAACCGACGCCGGACCTAGACTTTGGAATTCGGCCGACCGAGAACCCGCCTGACGGCAGGAGAACCCATCTGTTATGACTGCAGCTGTATTAGCACTCGAACATCTACATTTATGGTAGGTACAAAACTCTACTTTCTTCGTGTTTCACTGTTGCAGTTATCATGCTTTGGTTATCTGCCTGCGGGTAGCCCTCAGTCGGCCTGAATACCTGAGACTTGGTATTTCTGCATCGGTTGCTATCGCTCCAGGACTGACGCCAGGTCATCACGCAGCCAACGCCATTACATCAGTCTTTCTTGCCGAGGAGCCAGAAGCAGTTCATACGAGTGCTGGTCGGCCGCTACCTGAGTTTTCGTTTCCGAATTGAATCCTACTGAAGTCTTCTAAAGCTAAGTTACCCCATTGGGGATCCTTTTTTCTTGCTCTAACCGATGTCAGAAAAAGTTAAAAATTGACTCGCCTGTGGAAAGCAGATACCACACCTAGATTTCCATACTTACTGCGTCGCCTGTTTAGGCCCAGACCACAATGTTCCTTGCTGTCAGTTTTGTGCTTTGTTCAATGCCAGAACTGTTCATCGTCTGGCCCTCATCGCTAAATACTTGCGTTCTCGATCTCCATATTCCAAAATGGCTTCGGTAAGCCATCTGACTACCGATCTTCCAAAAAAAGTAAGGATAAAGACTGCACAGGTCCAAAACTGCCGATGACGCTTCCGTTAAGCTAGTTGCCAGTTCGCCGGTACTCAGTGAGGCGCTTTTGCAGCCCCTGATGCCTGCTTCTGTGGATTTGTAGGCCGCTACTGAGACCCATAAAGACTCCGGTATGCCATGAGACTCTTCTTTGACTACAGACCCTGCAGATATCTCTACCTTGGATGGCTCCAGAGCCGCTAAGCAGGCACCGGATTCTGAGGAAGTTCTTTGCATTACCGATACTTGACACAAACCAGTGACTTTCACGTCTTCAGTTTTGTCTAAAACTACAGAGTTTCTAAAGCCAAGAGTAAGAGCCACGCCTAAAAAACCAACGACCCAATCTCAAACACCTGCTTCCTTGCCACAATCTCAAATGCTTAAAATGGCAGAAGACCTGATCATTCTGATAGGGGAAGCCAACCTTCCCCTGCTAAGAGAAAAAGGGACTTGTCCCCAGCAGCTTTTACTAACCAAGAGTCCGGCTCTGATGTTTCTGAATATGAAGACATGCCTTTATCTGCTTATGAGGATTCCGATGCAGAGGAATCCATTCCCTCAGCTTCCCCTCCAGAGGGTGGTGAAACCCTTCATACTTTGAGAGCATTTTTACTGGGAATGCCAGGATTATCCTCAGTCCAAAAAGAGACTCAAATTTTTAGATTTGCCACAACATAGACCCTTAGCTATCCCTCCTGTTCTGGATGATGTCTTTATGGAATCCAGTCTGACTCCTGATACTTGACCCCCTGCTCAAAGAAAACCAGACAGGTACTACAGAGTTCCTGACTCAAATTTCTTTTCAAAAATCCTACTGCTGACCCAGAGGTCATTTCCCAAGGGCCTAAAGGTATAAAGGCAACTACAGCTAAGAATCCCACCTTTTTTGTACAGGGATTCCCGAGCTTTAGACAGATGGGAGTAAAAAAGTATACACCCCTGCAACTCTAGACATTAAGGCTTTGAATTGCCAGTTTCACTTGCTGAAATACAAGCAACATATTATGGAACTTGTTAAGCAAAAATTATCTACTTGTACAGATTGTGCAGAAAATAAAGACTTACAGGAGCTTATGCATTCTGAAAGCCAAGTCAGCAAGCATACCTTGCAATGTGGGTTTGATGCCCTAGAAGCATCTTGCAGGGCAGCAGTCACTGGTTCTGTACTGAGAAGGCATGCTTGGCTTAAGGAACAGACCTTGCCAGACCATGTCAAATCAAGATTGCTAGACACCCCTTTGAATAAAGACAGTTTGGCACCAAAGCAGAAGAGGTTCTGAAAAAGATGGAAGAAAAAGCTAGGTCTATGCAGGCAGGCAAAGATTTTTTGCAGGTGCAGCCTCCAATATTCAGTAGGCATTGCCCCACAAAACATTGGTCCTTTCCAGCCCCCTCAAGGCCATCTCAAACTAGAGCCAGGGGAAGCAGACCACCCCCCAGATTACAGTCTCTGGGTATTCAGTGATCTAAGCAATGGAGTACCTCCACTTCTAAAACAGGGAGTGCTAAGCCACCTCCTTATGGAAAGAATTCACAATGACTCGTCAACCCCACTCCTCACCTCTGCCCAGTTGCTCGTGCCCCTAGTAGGAAAACTTGCCCACCATGCAAAAAACTGGACTTCCATCATCAAAGACCGATGGGTCCTCAACATTGTATCCCAGGGGTACAAATTTTACTTCCACACATTGCCAACCCCGAAAGTTGGAGGTATGAGGGTACCTAGTACTTTCATTCCTCCCACACACCAGTCTCGTCTTGTTTGAACACGTGTGAAATAGACATGAGGAATTTGTCATGCTAAACGTAACTGTAATGTAAACATGTCTAGGGATGAACATGAGGTGTTGCTGATGTTTAAATCCTTATCAATGCGTCTGTTGAAACCAGACAAGGGAGGGGGTTTGGTTTTAGTGGACATAAAAAATTACAATGAGAGGATGAGGAATGTGATTAGTGGTAAAACGTATGATGCATCTAGTGTTAGTGAATTGAATACTGCGTACAAACGCATCAATGGCTTTTTGGAGACCTCTTTTTGGAAGGAGTTATAGATGTAGAAATGTTTAATTATTTATCGGTGGCTTCACCGAGAATTCCTACCTTGTTTGGATTGCCAAAACTACATAAAAGTACTAAGGACCCTCCAATGAGAGTCTTAGCTAACGCTAGGTTTTCCATTACATACGCTAGTGCTAAACATGTTGGCAGTATTTTGAAAAAATAGGCCAAGATGGAGACTCAGATTTGCAAGGATTCGTGGTCCTTTTTAGCAGCTCTCGAACAATGCCCTTACCAAGACAACATTGGTTTGTTGACTATAGATGTTACTGATTTATACTTTTCAATACCCCACAGTTTGGGTATTGATTGGGTGGTGGAGCAGACGCTAGCCCATGGAGCAGAGAGTAATGAAGTGCGTTTGGTACAGGAATTGTTGGATGTCATTTTAACCAACAATTTTGTGATGTTTGACAGTGGAATCTACATCCAAAAATTAGGGGTGGCTATGGGCTCCCCGTGTGGAGCCAGCTTTGCCGACTTGGTTATGGCACAATGGGAACACCAGTATGTGTTGAATACACTTGAGACCAGGACTAGGGTCAAGTTTTATACAAGATTCCTTGACAATGTTTTTGTTTTGTTTGATGTGGACAGAGTAGAGGTAGATAAATTTGTAGAAAAGATCAATAACAGTACTACTTTCTTGAAGTTTACCCACACTTTTGCGGAGGATAGTATAGCCTATCTAGACGTTTATTTGAAGAAGGATTTTGTAAATAAGTGTTTCATGGCTAGCATCTATCGTAAAGAAACATATTCTAACACAATGCTCCACTAGTTAAGGGACAATTGGTTCGTGCTGCTCAGATGGTATCAGAAGATGTTAGTTTTGTTGAAGAATGTGAGGTTTTGAAGGACATGTTCACCAAGTGAGATTACCGTGAGTCAATGGTTTTGGAAATAATAGAGGAGGTACAAAACAAAAGTAGAATGGGAGTTTACAAACCTATTTTGACAGGACGAGCCATGATGTCTAGTACTGGTTACACTAACACAGGCTCCCTCTCTCTTGTTTCCATTGATGAAAATAATGTGGGGGATAACAGGTTGAGTTTCACAATTAGATTTATTACCCCTTACAGTGTAGAGGCAGATTTAATAAAGTGTATCCTGAGGTTTAAGTTTTGATTCTGACATAATAGGCAAATTGGGTGACAGACCTTACGTCACTTGCAGAAAAGGGTATGATTTAAAGAGTATTATGGAGATGAGTAGTGGAGTGTGTCACCGGATTGATGGGACTTTCAAGTGTGAGGCGTGCAGTTGTTGCAGGTATTTGGCAACTGGGGCCAGTTTTTCAATTGTTAACAAAACTTGCAAGATAAAGCGAAAGATATACATGCGCTTTGAGGTCTGTGGTGTACCTTGCTTCCTGTCAGCTTTGTCCCGCATTTTATGTGGGCAAGACTGACAGGAAGTTTAAAGAAAGGATCTACGAGCATGTATACAGCATAAGGAAGGCTAGGTTAGAAACATTGTAGTGAGAATCCCACTCACTCTTTTGTGTTACGGTTTTAAATCAAATTACACCAGATGTGAAAGGGGGCCCTTATCAGTTATTGTTAGAGACAGGAGTTGATTTGGCAGTTGAGGTTGAATTCTTATAGAGCTCTGGGCCTTAACGACAAGGTTCCTCTTTCATGCATACTGAAATTAAGAAGTTTATTGAGATAGAGCAATGGCCATCTGATGTTTGTGTTGATGGTAGTTCCACACACAATGTCGTGTACTTGTCTCCATTTGCCTACATGTTCGTTTGAGATTTAGGCAAGCATTATATCAACAGCATGTTTTTATAAACCTTGAAATGTGAATGTTTTGGTTAATATCTCATGGTTGTTTGACTTTTCATTGGATTAATTTTATTTTATAATAGTTTTTAGTTTCAAGTAGGATTTTTAATAATAATTTTCGTTGAGTTAGATTTTTTATAAGTCCAGCATTTGAAGATGTTGGTTTTTATCTAGTAGTTAATATTTGATTGACTATGTATAAAAGTTATTTTTCATTGTTGATTTGTAGTTTAGTTTTTATGGTATAGTCCCTTTAAATGTCAATTAGTTTTAACATGTGTTTGTAAAGGGAGATGTATATATGGGTGTGGGTGTTGGTGTTGTTTGCTCTGTTTGTCTGAAGAAGTTTGGCTATTAGTTGAATGAAAATCGTTGTGGAAATAAATTGTTGCTTAACAAGTTTGACTTCAGTTTTGTTTTTGCCTAGAGTTCCTTTGGAGATTTCTTGGTGTGTGTTCCAGTGTGCCTTGTGGATTTAACCGGAGTTTCTTTGGTAACACCGAAAGGGTTCCCAGACCGTCCTCCAAACTAGTGGGCAGATGCACAAAACCAAGTTCAATCCCTGCTCTCCGTAAGGGCAATTCAGCCTGTTCCTGCAGAACAGATAAGTTAAGGGTTTTATTCCAGACTTTTCCTGGTACCCAGAAAAGAGGGTACTTGGCGCCCAATCCTAGATCTTTCCATTCTAAACACCTTCCTGGTGGTACCAGAATTTAAAATGCTTACCCTTCAGCAGCTTCTTCCTATCTGTCCAAAGAGGCCTGGCTAGTCACCCTAGACCTAAAAGAAGCCTGTCTGCACATCCCTATCAGGGAATCATGCAGGAAATGTCTACGTTTCAGGGCAGGATCTATGCATTATCAGATGTTCTTTGTGTGTCACTGTTGCAGTCATTACATTTGGGTAATCCTGCTGGCAGGTTGCCCTCAGTCGGCCTTAATTCCAAAGTCCTGGGTCCTGCATCAGCTGCTGTCGCCCCTTCCCTGACATCAGGTCGTCAGGGGTATAATAGATGCAGCCGATGCCATTTTCTTCAGTCTTTCTTGCCGCGCGGTGCCCAAAGCAGAAGCAGTTCGCAAGTGCCGGTCGGCCGACTCCTGAGATTTTCATGTTCGAGTTTCAGATTCGAAGTCTTCAATAAAGCTAAGTACCCCTTTGGGGAAACTTTTTTCTTGCTTCAGACCGATGTCAGAAAAATTAAATAATTGTATTTCTTGTGGAAAGCAAATACCTCATAAGGACTTTCATTCTTACTGTATTCCTTGCCTAGGCCCTGATCACAACGTTGCTGGTTGTCAGTTTTGTGATAAATTTAACCACCGCACTATTAAGCGTCGGTATGATTTTGGTTTAAACCATTTTGGACGCCGGTTTAATTATCCAGAAATGTCGGATAGCCATCCGACTACCAGAGTTCACAAAAAAATGCAAAGGAAAGGAGAGAGATAGACAACCGAGGCCCAAAACAGACAAAGCTTCTCCTAAGCCGTTCGCCGGTTCTCAGTGAGGCGCTTTCGCAGCCCCTGCCGCCCACTACTTTAGAGTCGCAGGCTGCTACTGACTCCCACGTGGAGTCGGCCATGCCGCTGGAAACTCAAGGTATTGGAGCCTCGGATACTATTCCTTCAGATGGGTCCGGAGCCGCTGAGCAGGTACCGGCTTCTGAGGGTGTATTCAGACCTAAACATCTTTACATTAAACCAACCTCCGCTTCAAAGGCAAAGACTAAAGCACCCTCTAAAGCATAGAAACAAACTCAAGAGCCATGTGGACAGGCCTCTATGCCCAAAAAACGGATGCTCAAAATGGCCGAAGACTTAATTACCTTGATCAGGGGTTCCCATCCCCCTCTTGATAAAAAGAATAGGCAAGAGACTGACTATGAATCTTCAGATCAGGTTTCTATTTCTTCCGATTCCTCTTCTGATCAGGAATATTCTCTTCCCCCTATGAGGATTCTGATGCTGAAGAATCTATACCTTCAGCTTCTCCTCCAGAGGACAATTCTCTTGGGGAAACCTTGCATACCATGAGGGAGCATTTCCACTGGGAGAGCCAAGATTTTTCAGAATCTAAAATGAGGCTCAGGGATTTCCTTTTACTACCTCAACACAGGCCACTAGCCATTCCACTTGTGTTAGATATTGTAGATGATGTGTTTTCGGAGTCTAGTCTTACCCCTGACTCCTTACCTCCAGCTCCTGTTAAGCCTGACGGATATTACAGGGTTCATGACTCTCATAAATTCCTTTTTAAAAACTCTGCTGCAGACCCAGAAACTATTTCACAGGGTCCCAAAGGAGTTAAGGCTTCCACTGCAAAAAACCCTACCCCCTCTGACAGAGATTCTAGGGCACTGGATAGATGGGGGGAAAAAGGTATACACATCTGCTACCTTGGCTATAAGGGCCTTAAACTGTTAGTTTCATATGCTCAAATATCAGCAACATGTCATGGCATTGCTTAAACAGAAAATGTTATTAAACTCTGAATGTGCAGAAAACAAGGAAATGCAGTATTTATTGCATGCAGCTGAACAAGTTGGAAAGCATACTTTGCAATGTGGTTTTGATTATTTGGAAGCCTCCTGCAGGGCCATGGTTACGGGTTCTGCAATTAGGAGGCGTGCTTGGTTAAAGGAACAAAATTTGCCTGATCTTGTCAAAGGTAAATTATTAGATGCACCTTTACAACATGATACTTTGTTTGGTGTTAAGGCAGAGGAGGTGTTAAAGAAAATGGAGGACAAAGCTAAAGCTAGACAAACTGTCAAAGATTTTTTACAAGTACAACCACCTAGGTTTAATAGACACTGGCCTACAAAAAATTGGTCCTTTCCTGTGTCAGACAGACCTCAAAGGGGCAGATCCCAGGCGTAAGGTTCCTACAGGTCAAAGCAATGGGGTGCTTCTACCTCCAAAGTTAGATAAGACAAATCTTTTTTCACGAAATTGGCACATTATAACCCAGGACAAGTGAGTTCTAGATATCGTGTCACAAGGGTTACAAGTTCCATTTCCATACCCTGCCAAAGGCAAATGGCTGGCCAGATCTGCCAAAAAATCAATGGGCAGAGGCACAAAAACAAGTCTAATCCCTCATGGACATGGGGGCCATTCAACAAGTACCAGAGCAAGAGCAGGGACAAGGATTTTACTCAAGACTGTTCCTGGTACCCAGAAAGGACAAGACCTGGAGACCAATACTGGACCTATCTATTCTGAACACATTCCTGGATATACCAAAATTCAAGATGATGACTTTGCAGCAGCTTCTGCCCATGCTGGGCAAGAATGCTTGGCTGGTGACTCTAGACCTAAAAGAGGCATACCTGCATGTCCCAATCAGACAGTTATGCAGAAGATACCTCCGATTCAAGGCTGGCTCAATGCATTACCAATTCTCTGCACTGCCCTTTGGCTTATCTACTGCGCCCATGGTCTTTGCAAAGTGCCTGGCACCAGTAATTGCATTCTGCAGACAAAGAGGAATACGAATATATCCTTACTTGGATGACTGTCTAATTCAAGCAGAGAACAAGGATCTTCTACTACAGCATCTGGCATTTGTGAAAAGACTTCTAACATGCTTAGGGTACACAGTCAGCGAAAATAAGTCAAAACTAGTACCCTCTCAAGAGATAATATTCCTGGGTGCAAGCTTAAATACAACTGCCCAGATGGCTCATCTCACGCCAGACAAAGACAACTGACTACCTATTTCAAAATGTTGGCAACAAAAGCCCAGTTATCTGCAAAAAAGATTCTGCAGGCTTTGGGCTTCATGGCATCCTGCATCCTGCTAATTCCATATGCAAGACTGCATATGAGGAAACTTTAATGATACCTAAAAAGTGTTTGGACTCAACATTGCCACAACTTGGAAACAATGATTACTCTCATTCCGTGCCTACAACAGGAGTTTCGATGGTGGGCAAAGGCTTGTCACCAACAAGGGACAGCCAGGCAGACACTAACAACGGATGCATCAGATTATGCCTGGGGGGGCCCACATGGCAGGAAGATGCATTCAGGGCACATGGTCCTCAACCCAAATGCATCTACATATCAATCAAAAAGAGATGCTAGCTGTTCAGAATGCCCTGGCAGCCTTCAAGGACCTACTTCATCCGGGTCAACTACTGATAAAGACAGACAACACCACGGTCATGTGGTGTATAAACGAGCAGGGGGGCACACATTCTTACCCCCTTTGCAGACTAGCCATGGCTTTGTGGGACACAGCATTAACTTACCAAGTACATCTGTAGGCACAACTCCTGCCAGGAAGGAAAAATACTCTGGCAGATGAACTAAGCAGAAACCACATGGATCCCCACGAGTGGCAGCTGGATCCACAAGTCTTCAGGAAATGGGGATGCCCAGACATAGATCTATTTGCCTCCCCTCACAACTACCAACTAAAAAGATTCTGCACAAGGAATTATCACAGACAAGCATGGAAAGTGGACGCCCTATCTTTCAGCTGGACAAAACTATCTGTGTATGCCTTTTCCCCACTGCCTCTCCTCCCCAAGGTACTCCTAAAGGTCAGACAGGAGAAGTCGAAAATGGTACTGATTGCCCCAGACTGGCCCTGTCAGTACTGGTTTCCAGTCTTAAAGAACTTGTCTCAGTGCCCAGCTTGGACCTTGCCTCAAATACCTCATCTCCTGTCCCAGCAAAACAATCAGATCCTGCACAGCCAACTCAGGACTTGGCAGCATGGCGGATAATGTAGTCATACAAAACACACCTCTCAGTAAAGCTGTGATGGATGTCATTCTGGCGGCCAGAAGGCCTAGTACTAGAAAATCTTATGCTGGAAAATGGAAGAGATTCTGTGCTTGGAACCAGGCACAAGGAACTGATACAGCTGTGCCAAATATTCCTCATATTTTGCAATACTTATTTTCATCTATCAAAATTCATGCTTCTGCCATTTCGGCTGATTACAATACAGAGCCACCAATCTTAATAAAACAGTACCTCAGAGGAGCCAAAGATTTAAGGCCTCCAAGGAGATCACCAATGCCTGCATGGGACCTCAACTGTGTCTTGGAAAAACTCACCCTGCCTCCTTTTGAGCCAGCTGCTACTGCTGATATAAAGGCAGTCCTGTGTAGTCCGCTGTCCCAGTCTCCCAATACCAAAATATATGTATATGGGGTCGGGCGGCATCAAAGGCGGCGTCGTCAGTCGTCGATACGTATCATGATGACGTCCTTAGTATCCTCTTTTTTTTTTTGCCGCATGGTCAGAAGCAGCAGTTTGAGAGGTGCGAGGTGGCGGTCTGAAAGTTTTCTGAAGTCAGGTTTTTCACCCGAATCAAGGTTTTCTTGCCTCAGTATTTAACGGATGTCAGAAAAAGTGAATAACTTGGTTAGAGGCCTCCTTCTGTTTTCAAAGGCCTCTGGAGGCAGGCTTAGCTTCAGGCTTCAGTGGGGTTTCTCCCTACTGCTTCAGGAGTCTTGCCTAGAAACACATTTGTTAAAATGGCAGAGGATTGATTACTATGATTAGAGGTTCTATGCCCCTCTGATAAGAGAGGCCTGGGGAAGGAACCTGAGTTTGAGTTTTTTTTGAGCAATGTTGGAGGCTTCTGAGTCTTGACTGAAGACTTTCAGCTTCTCCTCTGATTTCAGAGACTTTGCCATCCTGGGAGGGCATTTTAATTTTAAATAGGAAGGTGAAGGAAATGATTAGGGAAAGGGGGAAGAAATTTTTGTTTTTTCTTTAGGGCCTTTAGCTATACCCTGTGTTGAATGTGGTGGTGGATGTTGTTTTTAGGCTTCCCTGAATCCTGATTCTTTTTGCCTCTCCTGATTAAACCGCGGATAGGTACTATGGTGCCTGAAGCTCTCACGTATCTTTTTAAGAGTCCTAGGGCAGACCCTTCTGTTAAAAATCCTGTTCCTCCTGATAAAGAGGCAAGGGCTTGGATAGATGGGGAAAGAAAGTGTATACTTCTTCCACTTTAGCCATGTAAAATATCAAATTATCTCCCTTCACAATTGAAGTCTAAGGTGGATGCTCTGGCAGAAGGTATTGAGTGTAAGGAGTTGCAGATTAGTTCATGTGTCTGAACAGGTGGGTAAGCATTCCTTGCAGTGTGGTTTTGATGTTTTTGCAGCCTCCGAAGTTAGTAGTAATTGGCCTACTAGGGATGGACATATCCTGCTTATGATTCCCAGTCTAGGGTAGGTCTAGGCGTGTGGTAGGGGCAGACTCAAGGTTCTTACCCGTTGTGCAGGCAAGCAATGATTTTATGGGAGACTGCGCGGCTCTTCAACTAGCTCTGCGGGGCAGGTTTTTTCGGAGCACAGCACAGTTAGCAGATGTGTTAAGCAGACAAATCATGGATCCCTTCCAGTGGAAACTGGGATCTTCATGTATTTGAAAATTGACAGTGTCATGGGGAACTCACACAGCTTCTCTTTCAGTCTTTCTCGGTTATGTGTATGCTTCATCACCTCCTTTCACCTCTGCCCTCCCTCCCTCTAAAGGTCCTAAAAGACAAGCCAAGGAAGATTTTAATGATTTAATATCCAGATTGGCCTACTGGTACCTTACTGAGTCTGAGGTAAGGAAGCCTAGAAGCCTCCATGGCCTTTACACACACCTGTTGTCTCAGAGGGGCAGGTGATCCTGCTCAGTCAAAGTCTTCCTCTCTTCATCCCAACAGCCTGGCATATTCTTTTTGAAACACAGCAGGTCTCAACTTCCTCAGCAAGTTTAAATGTGAGAAGAGACCTGAGCCAGAAAAAGGAAAACATGGAAAGAAAAAAGAAAAATGGAAGAATTTTTTATTTTTGGAGTGCATTTGGAGATTTCTGAGCCTAATTTGGTGTGGCTGGTGTGGCTCTTCAATATTATTGGAGTTATTGGGTTCTCTTTCTTCTTCATCTTCCATTAATGCAGCAATTTTTTCAGCTCACTATGATTGTGACCCACCATTGTTTTAGCATCCTTTGTTCAAGCAATTTCTTAGAGGGCAAAAATGAAGAACATAGGCGGTTTTATAGTACCATTGTTAGGGGCAATTTACCCTGCAGAATCCCCTCTCTCTCCCTCCTTTGTTGTGTAGGTGAGGTTATACTCTGGTAATTATGTAATTTTGTATATATTATATTTGGTGCAGGAATGTTGTTTGGTTTTGGTTTTGGCCTTGTCTTTTTAGGAGTCTTCTGTCTTCTGGGGCAAGAAAAGACTGAGGATATGATATCCGGTCATGCGCATTTGTACCCCTGGCGTACTGGCGTCATTTTTATCTTGGAAACAGCTCTGCTCCTAGCAATAACTTCTGCAAGACGAGTTTCAGAGCTACAGGCACTCCTGGCTGTGGAACCTTTTATCATTTTTTATCCAGACAGGGGGTCTGTGAGGACAAACCCAACATTTATACCTAAGGTGGTGTCCAGTGTGGCTCTTTACCAAACTATTCATCTACCAGCTTTTTATCCAAATCCACAGAACAAGGGGGAGAGAATTCTGCATTCTTTGGACGTACACAGACAACTTAGATACTACTTGGACAGAACCAAAGTTTTCAGAAAGACCAAGCAATTACTAGTGGCAGATGCTGCAGGATCACAAGGAAAGGCTATCTCAAAGCAGACCGTTTCAAAGTGGGTAGGCCACTGCATTCGTTTCTACTACTTACACCATGACAAGCCAGTGCCTAAGGGCATTAGGCCACATTCAACCAGAGCTGCAGCCACTTCAGCAGCCTTTCTCAGGGGAGTACCAACCAAGGACATTTTAGAGGCTGCTACTTGGAGTTAAGTGCACACCTTTACAAAGCACTATCATCTTCCACTGTACTCTAAATCCAGGGCAGGTTTTGCCACTGCAGTTCTCTAGGGCCTCATAGCCCCTCCTAATGCTGTTTAGCTCCAGCCTCCCATCCATAGCTTTGGGACTCTACCCAAATGTAATGACTGCAACAGTGAAACACGAAGAACATAGTACAGTTATGTACACTTGCCATAAATATAGATGTTAGAGTGTATTCACTGTTGCTGTCCAGGTTACCCACCCGACATTTCTTCTGATGGAACCTATGTGGTGTATTTGCTTGTAGATGAAGGTAAAGTTTATATTGGTGCGTGTGTTGCTTGCGTGCTTGCGTGTGTGTGTGTGTGTGTGTGTGTGTGTGTGTGTGTGTGTGTGTGTGTGTGTGTGTATATATATATATATATATATATATATATATATATATATATATATATATATATATATATATATATATATATATTTTGGCTACCCTTTTAGGGGGCACCTGACATCTGGGGCAAAAAAAACTAAAGAAAATGACGTTGGCCGCATCTATTCTACCCCTGACGACCTGACATCAGGGAAGGGGCGACAGCAGCCGACGCAGGACCCAGGACTTTGGAATTCAGGTCAACTGAGGGCAACCTGCCAGCAGGATTACTCATATGTAATGACTGCAACAGTGAATACACTCTAACATTTACATTTATGGTAAGTGTACACAACTGTACTTTCTCTGCACTTCCCTTTGGCTTATCCACTGCTCCCAGAGTCTTAACAAAATGCCTAGCTCCAGCCATTGCCTATTGCAGACAGAGAAACATTCAAATATACCCTTACTTAGGACGATTGCCTGATTCAGACAGACTGTCAGGAAAAGCTGATGCAGCACCTGACATTTGTAAAGAACTTTCTAACCTCCCAGGGGTACACGGTCAAAGAAAAGAAATAAAAACTAGTACCCAGTCAAATGATTGTATTCCTGAGAGCAAGCTTAGACACAGCCTCCCATATGGCATTTCTTACTCCAGAAAAAAAAAGTCTTTTTAACAGGCTACTTCACTCAAATGGCCACCAGAACCCGGCTATCCGCAAGGAAAATCCTGCAGGCTCTAGGGTTCATGGCCTCTTGCATTCTACTAATTCCATATGCCAGACTGCATATGAGGAAACTTTAATGGTACTTAAGTCTTTGGTGCCAATGTTCTCAGGACCTGGAAACCACCATACCTGTCATACCTTGTCTAAGGACAGAGTTTCTTTGGTGGGCAGCAGCATGCAACCACAACAAGGGGCTTCCCTTTACACAACCCCATGCCACCCAGATCCTAACCACAGATGCATCAGTCTATGCCTGGGGGGCACATCTGGGAGACAAGTGCATTCAGGGCCACTGGAGCCCAAGTCAAATTCATCTGCATATCAACCAAAAAAAGATGCTAGCTGTTCAGCATGCTCTGACAGCTTTCAGATCCCTTCTCTCACTTGGACCCCTGCTAATAAAAACAGACAACACCACAGTTATGTGGTACATCAACAAGCAGGGGAGAACCTACTCTTACCCACTCTACAGGCTAGCCATGACAGTGTGGAACACTGCATTGGACATGCAGATCCATCTGCAAGCTCAGTTCCTGCCAGGCAAACAAAACTCTCTGGCAGATGATTTAAGCAGAAATCTCCTAGATCCACACGAGTGGCAATTAAATCCCAGCACTTTCAGCATGTTAAACCAGAAATGGGGTTTACCAGAAGTAGACCTTTTTGCCTCCCCCTACAATCACCAGATCAGCAAATTCTGCACCAGGACACCACACAGCAGAGCATGGAAAGTGGATGCCTTATCTTTCCGGTGGGTAAACCCCTCAATTTATGCCTTCCCCCTCTGCCTCTTTTTTCAGAAATACTACTTAAGATAAGACAGGACAGTCCAAGGACAATCCTGATTGCTCCAGACTGGCCACACCAGCACTGGTACTCACTACTGCGCAGCCAGTCACCGGTGCCACCATGGCATCTCCCTCAGATCCTAACCCTCCTCACTCAGCAGGAAGGACAGATCCTGCATCCGCAACTGCAAACAATTAACCTTGCAGCCTGGCTTATTCTTTGAATACTCCCCCAGTGCCTAAGCAAGCAGGTACTGGACGTCATTCTGGAAGCCAGAAGACCCAGTACAAGGAAATCCTATGCTGAGTGAAAAAAGTATTGTTCCTGTATTCAGTCTAAAGGAGCAGACAGTGCTCTGCCCTCCTTATCTCTAATCCTGGATTACCTAGCAGATCTATTCCACAGAGGCCTTTCCTTCTCTTACATTAAGATCCATGCCTCTGCCATCTTGGCTCATTACAACAATGAGCCACCTGTCTTCTCTCACCCTCTCATCCAACAGTTCTTGAGAAGGGCCAACAATTTAAGGCCACCAAGGAGAGCATCCACCCTGGCTTGGGACCTTAACTTTGTTCTGGAAAAGCTTGCGCTCCCCTCCCTTTGAACCTGCAGCGTCAGCAGAGTTAAAATTCCTCTCTTGGAAAACTGCCTTGCTTCTGGCCATCTCTTCAGCTATGAGTGTCTGAGCTACAAGCGCTTATGGCTGTGGAACCCTTCATTATTTTTCATGTTGACAAGGTCTCCCTCAGAACTAACCCTACTTTTATGTCTGAAGTGGTCTCCAGTGTAGCTCTCAACCAATCTATCCATTTGCCAACCTTCTTTCCCAAGCCTCAAAATAAAGGGGAAAGGATCCTGCACTCTTTAATGTGCACAGACAGTTCAGATTCTACCTTGACAAGGACTAAGCCCTTCAGAAAATCTGACCAGCTATTACTCTGCTTTGCACCTGGGGCAGAGGACAAGGCCATATCTAAACAAACTATTTACAAATGGATAGCACACTGTATTCATTTCTGTTAAAAACACCATGGGAAACCAACCCCTCAAGGGGTCAGAACACATTCCACCAGGGCAACCTCTACCTCTACAGCATTCCTCAGGGGAGTCCCTACCAGGGACATTCTGGAAGCTGCTACCTGGAGTTCTGTTCATACCTTCACCAAGCATTACCACCTGCCTATCTTTTCCAAATCCAGGGCAGGTTTTGCTACAACAGTCCTGCAGGGCATATTAACCAGCCTCATCTCTTCTCGACTGCCTTCACCCATTCTTCAGCTTTGGGAATCGACCCAAGTGTGATGACTGCACATACACTCGAACATCTACATTTATAGTACAGTTGTGTACACTTACCATAAATGTAGATGTTCGAGTGTATTCACTTTTGCCGTCCTGGTTTACCACCGTCCAGCCCCCATCTCTCTCTACTTCCCTAAATGTATTACTCGCCCCTTACAGGGCCATTGGTATTTACTTTTTGCTGGTGGTGTTTTTTTCCACCATAACTTAAGTCCTTATTTGGGGGCTCCTGACATCTGGGGCAAGAAAAACTCATGTAATGACATCGACTGCCTGTTTTTACACCCCCCCCAACGACCGGACATCAGTCCTGGAGCGACAGCAGCCGACGCAGAAATACTACATCTCTGGTATTCGGGCCAGCTGAGGGCTACCTGCAGTCCGATAACCCAAGTGTGATGACTGCAACAGTGAATACACACTAACATCTACATTTATGGTAAGTGTACACAGCTGTACTTTCTCTTTTGCCTGGTGTCCAGTGAATACTCATTTTCTACAAACACACTGCTGACTCCAGTATTTAATATTTTGAACTTGATCCTTACAAAACTGTGGCTAAGCTTGCTGTAGTATGATTGCATCTTTGCTAATACAGATCTTGTCTGCTTTGTTATGGCCAGGTTTGGAGCATGCAGTCTATGTGCCCATTCAAACATCAGTCTAATTGCCTGCTTGTGCTCTAATAAAATTAATAGTTTGTTGCTTCCATTTTTTCTGGTACAGCAGACTGTCATGTTTTATCTGTGTGCTCTGACTTCTAAGTCTACTATTTTTTAAACGGTTCTTGATTTTCACAGTTATCAGTTCATCTACATGGCTAGTTAAAGTTTCTCCATTTTCCTCACCCTTTTGTTTAAAGTAAGTGAAACATCAAAGGAATATATCAATTCAATCACATCCGAGTGCATTTATTTTTTCCTTTAAATTACTGGAAGCATTGTCTTGAACCAGAGCTGAAGCTTGAACTGGTTTTTACTAAACAGCTTCAGAATCCTTTCCAAACAGTGTCTTTTCTTCACCATTTCTGGTTGGTTTTCTTTGTTTTTCCAAATTTCTTCTTTGCTCGCCTCAAGTTGTGTTGTATACTCTGCTCTGAAGAGTACTTGTTCACAAACAAAAAAAATGTTTTGCAGATTAAACCATTTGTTAGTTTTTATTGGCCATTCTGTTCTTAATTTGCTACTGCATACAATGTCAATATCTATTGCTTCCAGGTTTTAGTGTAATGCTTTCAAGATGAGATGGCTAACTTCTCTGTCTTGTGTAACACATTACATGAAATGTAAGCACTAACGGCAGAGATGTGCAACATACTTAAATGTGTGTCTGCATATGTAAGTCACTTTTTGATGTCACTTCAAATGAAATGGCAAAAAAGTGTTTGAACACGTATGATGAGTCTTGCATACAAAGCTCTTGATGAAGAAAATGTCCAATATTTGTTACAAACTTTGTGGTTAAAACATTGCATCCAAATGGTTTTGTAGGCTACTGATTATGTATGGCAAAAACATAATTAGTTGGTTTTGTAGACCTCTTGGTGGCACTTGGCAGTGCCAGACCATATTTTTGCAGCCATTTAATGCTTTGCCTAGTTTCTCAGAAAAAAAAAATCATGACTGACTGGTACTAAACACCGTTGTTTGGTGATTTCCTGTAGAAGTACACAAGTTTAAATTTAATTGGGTTTACATACATTTTATGCTAGAGTTATGTAGCCACAGTTTCTCCAAATATTGGCATATCTTCTGTGAGGAACCAGATTTGGCCTTGTTCTGCTTTTATTTGCTGATTTAGGTGCTGTGAGGCTCCATTATATGTACTGTTTTCTCATTCACTTCTTTTCACTATTTTGAGTGTTGTGCACTTCTTACAGTACAATTTCACTTTTAGTGATTTTTTTTTCATCATTTCATTTCATTTTTTCAGAAAAAAATAGATAATTTCAGCAACAGAACAGTACCATACAAATTTAAGAAATGCTTTCCGTGAGCAGTGTTGTAGTATTGATTACATATGAGGAATTATCATGACCAGTGTAAAGTATGTCCAGCTAGCATACCAAAGATACTCTGTCCAGCATATGTCCCCAAGTGTAAGAATGTAAAGCAGTGCAAAAGGGAAATACGGGTGCCAAATTCTCAGACCTATCTTGCCTTCGGCTTGCTATTGGTTCAGTCTGTCATATGTACAGCCTGTTCCATTTTCAGTTGCAGTTGGGAAGATGTGCCACAGTTGAGAACCTTAATTTTTTGACTAAAATATTAATTTTTATTTTTACAGTGAAGAGAAGTAAATGGGACTGTGGCAACAAATTTCTTATAAAGATAGCCGCGCTAAATGTTTATTTTGCTTGAGACCCAGTCAGTACTATAAGGAGTGCTCTTTTTCTCAAGCTTTTATTACTAGAATCTTATGGAGTCACTTATCTTTCCATAATATCTTGTTTAGAAATTCAAAGATTTAAGGAGCTTATGGTAGGGTAAGTTGGCCTCTGGAATCTTCCCAGTCAGATGTCCCTCTACAGCTGGGAAAGAAGCTTAAAACGTCTGAGCCTGAAGCTGTTGTCCGGTCACAGCCAGATATGTCTGCTGTGGTGCTTGGCAAGCCCTCAGATCACCTGTTTTTTTGTTGATACCAGTGTATCGAACCTACTGGTGGCTGATAAGGCTCAGCATCTTTAGCTGTTTCTGCCTGACCAGATGTCTAGTTTGACTCTGAATTGGGAAACCATGGCTTATTTCTGAGGGGATCCTGTGACATACCTCAAATTTTAGACTGATAGGAAATTCCTGGTACCCTTGTTGAGGTCATACCTCTCAACCTGGAAACATCAAAAATCTGGAGAAAGGCCTATGAAAAGTAGGTACAATTGGCCAAAAATCGGAACACTGATTAACATCAAATCTGCATACGTAGTCATGTAACCCCGGCCACTCCAATGGAGTTGTGGGATCCCAACATGTAGTTTGAAGTCACCAAATAATAAATAATGGTAGACATTTGAATTTCACACTTCATATCCCTCAGATAATCATGCAAAACTTGTTGTTCTAACAACTATCTGAGTAATATTTAAAATCTGTCCCTGTTTTTCGGCCTTTATCCCACCATTATTTTTGGCTTCGTCCAGATTTCTTGCTCTGATTGATTGAGAGGTATGCTTATGGGTTGCTGCAATCGGTGAACAATGACAGACAGACTTTCATATTTCTTAGTGCAAAAAATACACAATTAAAAAACCCTTCCTCATTTGGCATACAAGATTTTCTATATCAAGGTACAGTCGTGATGAATTACGTGTTCTAATATCTTTTGAGTCCCGGTGTATGGTCATCACCTGACCCCACATATTTTATGCTATAAAACATGTTTAATTATCTTCTGGGTATTCCTAGTGTCGTCGTCCTGGCTCCACATATTTAGTTCTGAAAAATTTATTTTTGAAATAATGATAGGATTAGTCTGCAGAGTATGAAGAGCACACACATGAAGCTAAGGAGCACTGCAGGGACTCCACATTGAAACGCCATCCCATACATGATAGAAAATGTCACATGGAAAACAACGTGCCATCAACATATAATATAAACATCTGCATTAACACCAGATAACAGCAAAACTACACAGCAGACATCAGAAATCCATACATCGACCATGTTCCAATCATTGCCAAACACCCTGGGACAAGCAGATCTCCATGCTCCCACCTCCCAGACATTTCACCACAGTCAACCATCACTCAGGATTTCATCATCCCAAACTCCTCCTCAGTTAACAACAGAAACTTTCCATTTAATTTCCCAGTAAAGAAAAATGCTAAGAGGGCTTTCAGTCCAATTCGCCAATGTTGCTTCTTCAGCATGCAGAGTCCTCTAGCCAGAAAGCTAGAGTGTAATCTGAATGTGCAATCATATTTTTTTTTGTTTTTCACCAATACTTAATTGGTCCCTCTGCCTTTCTGAATATCTGTTCAGATGTTTATTCACAGGTAATGTGTCTTATCTGCAATTCTTAGAATGACATCCGACACCCTGGCTCATATTCACTCCTTTACACAGACATGCAATGTTCACAGTACGAAACTGCATTACACATTGGAACCAACAGCTCCGCATATTACAGCCCTAGGAAACTCCTCTCTTTTCTGCTTTCTTTCTCCTCTCCCTTTCCTCTCATTAATCCCATTTTCATGTCATTTCAGCTGGCTTCTTTAAGCCTGGATGAGTGTGGATCCTGTTTAAAATAGTGCCGTATAATTGAGAAGGTGTTTACATCACGCATAACAGGCAGAAAAAAGATGTGCATGGATAGTGTATAGATGCATTCAGGAATAGTTAAGGATACGTTGACACATGGCCAACACTCGTTATTACATTTTTATCTCTTCACAGAGATTCGCGGCAGCAACTGTAATGAGTAAGGTGGGAAATTCAATATCAAGGCAAAAAGCACAATTGTCACTGGAGGTCTCAAAAGTTGACAGATCTTTAGAAAAAGAACATCAGTTTGTAGATGACAGCTGTACAGAGTTTTTGCAGAATGTCAAATTTTTGCCTCATATTTTTGGTCTATTCCTCGTAAAATTTGTGGTTTGCTGGCAAATCACTATGGATTAAAGTCACTAAATGACACACGTTTGTGTTTCAGACTTGATACCTTTCAGGAAATGCATGCTAATGCAAGTCTCGTTAATCTAGCTGAAATCCGTCCCTATTTTTAGGCCTTCGTAACATCATTATTTTTGGCTTTGTCCAGATTTCTTGAACTAAGATGTTGAGCGGTATGAACATCACTGTTTTTCACATTATGAAGCAAGCTTTCCTCACAGTAAAACAAACGCGCACAATCCAACCACATAGACATCTCAAAACTTCTTTAAAATGAATTGCAGATACCCAGCACAAAAGCACAAGTGAAGAGATTTAAAAAAAAAACAAAAAAAACTTGCCAGCAGGCAAACCGATCTTTCTTCATCACTCGACAACCTTCTTATACATTTATTACCAAGATCACCACGGAAATTAGACAGGTAAAACTCAAGATCTGAAGTGGGAACTTCATTTGTCAGCAACCTTTGGGATACGGATCCGATCTCGGATCCGAGCCGGCAACTTTTACCACAGCATAGATCCGAGCTCCTAGCTCCTCCCTTTACCCATAATCCCCTGCCAACCCTGACTGACCTCAGATCTAGTTTGCCGCGCTTCAAGCCTACAAGCTGGATTTCGAGCTCCTGGTAGTTCAGTGAATTTTGAGAGAAAAACTTGCCTTTTTTTATTACTTTCTCTTGTGTGAGTGTGTACGACTGTTCAGGTTCCCTCTTTTATATCTTTTGTGTAGAATTTTTTCCTCCCTACCCCCCACTGGTTCGTAGTGTGTGTAGGGGCCTTGTGAGTGTGTTTTTCTGTACAACATGTCGGAGGCCCCTAAAGCCATCTTTTCAAAATGCACCGAGTGTGGCCATAAGCTTTCACCGGCAGATGGCCACACCCGGTGCGTTCGGTGCCTTGGGGTTGAACACCTCTCTTCGGGATGCGCGATTTGCGCAGCGTTCAACCCCAGGGCACTTAAGGACCGGCGGTCGAAGCTGATCCTGGCGGGCCTTTTGCCCCCGGACTCTGCCCTGGCCTCCGGTTCTTCTGTGGCTGCTACCCAGCCCTCGGTGGTAGCCACCCCTGTCTCCCTCCCTCCGGTCAGGACTCAACCTCCTGGTTCGACTCCGGAGGAGAGGGAGGCCGGAAAAACAAAAAGGAGGAGAAGCACCATAAGCGGAGGGCCGAGGACTCTTCCTCGGCCCCGCCCGCCAAGCGGGCTTCTCCATCCAGGGTTTCTGGATCACCTCCTGTCCCCTTGTTTTTCACCAGGACCCGGGGAGGAGGGGACCTGGTCCCCATCGAGGTCATCGAGGCGACACTCTAGGTCTGCCTTGGTGGCCTCGTCAAGGTCCACCTTCAGTATGTCAGATGCAGACATGGACCGGATGATGAGGAGGTTCATCCAGGCCCAGCTACAGATGGGAGTGCTCTTGCCTCCCCCCCCCTCCGGGGGGGAGCTCGACCCCATTTTTTGCTCCAATTCCTCCTTCTTCATCCCGCTTCCCGGGTTCGGAGCATTCGGAGCCGAGCCGCGTCTGATCCGGGGGTGGCTCAGAGCCGACAGTACTGGTTACTTTGGCTCCGACTGGTCCCTCGAGTTTGTCGGATCTGACCTCTCGGAGCCGTGGGCTGAGCTTCAGATCCGAGGGACTTTGTGTGACTTCGGCTCCGTCCCGGTCGGAGCACACAGGTCCTTCGGATCCGAGGGTCTCTGCCCCGGATCCGGTCCCCGCTTCGGATCCGAGTGGGAGCCGACTCTCGGAGCCTATCGAGAGTGGCTCCCCCTCGGCTTTCGCGGTGGTGTTGAGGGCACTGTTGAGTGCATCCGGACCTCCGGTCCTGGCTTCGGCTCCCCCCTGCACTCCCTCTCAGCTGGTCCGGGCTCCCATCACCCGGCCTTCGGGACAGCCTGCTTCAGCGTCTCTGGGTGTTCCTTTGGAACGTGATATTGCTGGTGAGTCTTCCTCAGACAGCCCCCGCGAGGAGGTCCCTCACAAAGCCAAGTGTAAGAGGAGGCACGTGGACTCACCCGAGTCCCTTACTGAAGATACGGACTTAGATGAAGGGGAAGGCTCCCCAAGGTCACCCCCCGAGGATGTGTCCTTTGGAGACATCATGGAAATGCTCAGGATTAGGGGAGGGTGGTCTGCCCCCAAGGCTTCCTCCGATGAGTCCGTATTCCTAGAGGCGTTCGAAGCAGGGCCATCTACCTCTTGGGTGTCCCTCCCCGACCCCTGGTGGACCTTATTTCCACCAGGGCTTGGAAGGAGCCGGACACTGTAGAGCCAGTCCCCAAGTGCCCGGATAGAATCCTGAGTCCCCCTGCTGAAAGAACCCACTGGAGCAGAGGTCCCCCCGTGAATGCCATGTTGGTGGCGGCGGCCACCAAGAGGTTGTTGGCTCAGGAGAGCTCTGCGGTCCACCCGCCGAGTAAGGACTCTCGAGCGATGGACCGCCTTGGGAAGCGGGTCTTTAGTTCAGCAACCTTCTCCATGAGAGCGCATAACTATATGGCACAACTCATCCGGATGCAGCGAGATCTAATAAAAGAATACGCTGCATCCCCCCCAGAGTCCATGTCGGAAGGAGACAAGCAACTGTACTCTTCCCGAATGTCTACTCTACGTTCAGTTTCCAACACCTCTATGCTGCTCTTGTCTCACGCCACTGAAGGAGCCGCTAGAGCTGGCGGAGCCGGCCTGGTAATTAGGAGTCAGGCCTGGCTCCGACATTGTGACTTCTCGGAACCCTTTAAGGCGTCATTCGCGAATGCCCCCTTTGATGGTTCTGCACTGTTTGGCAAAACCGTTCGCGACACTTTAGTCCAGAGCGAGAAAGACGGGAAGACGTTGTCTGCCATCGGAGTCCGCTTCTCTGCTTCCCAGAGGTCCTTTTTCCAAGAACCAAAAGGGTCAGAAGAAGATGTGGTTCCGAAAATCGCATCAGTCCCAGTCTGCTCCGGACAACCAGTCCTCTCGTGGCAGAGGAGGACAGGGAGGACGCCGCCCAAGAGGCAGAGGGGGGTCCCAGAAATTTTGGGTCCAGAGAACCTTTCTCTGAGAGACCCACGCAGAACCCCTGAGGGGTTGCCCGGCTGCTCCACTCTGGAGGCAGTCGGGGGGCGTCTTTCGAAGCACCTAGCAATGTGGGAGTCCATAACAACAGATCGCTGGGTGCTTTGTATCATATCCAGAGGTTACCAAATTCCCTTTATTGTAACCCCCAAAACCAAAAGCCTCCCAGACGTACCACCCAATCAAAGGGAGGCGGCTGCTACAGAAATTCAGCAGCTTTTGCAAAAAAGAGCCATCCAACCCGTCCCCCCCAGATCAGTTCGGATTGGGGTTTTACTCCTGGTTCTTTCTGGTGCCAAAAAAGACGGGGTACTTGAGATCCATTCTCGATCTCTCTCTCCTGAACCTGGCAGTACCCAAAGAAAAGTTCCAAATGGTCACTCTACAATCTGTTCTCCCCCTATTACGGGAGAATGACTGGATGTGCTCGATAGACCTCAAGGATGCGTACTACCACATTCTGGTGGACAGACGCTCCAGGAGGTTCCTCCGCTTCCGGCTGGGAGCCAGTCACTTTCAGTTCAGGGCCCTTCCCTTCGGTCTCACCTCAGCCCCCAGGGTGTTCACCAAAGTCTTGGTGGTTATAGCGGCCCACCTGAGGCTTCAGGGAATTCAGGTCTTTCCGTACCTCGACGACTGGCTCCTCATCGCCCCAACAAGGCATCTGCTCTGTTCAGGCAGGGATTATTTCCTCAACCTTGCTCCACGTCTAGGGTTGACTGTCAACATGGCCAAATCCTCTCTGGTCCCTACACAGGTAATAGATTTCATAGGGGCGAGATTGGATTCCAGAATAATGCTTGCCTTCCTGACTCCCGATCGGCTTCAGAACCTGAGGTTGCATGTCCAGGCCATTCTCAGACTTCCAGCTCCACTGGCGGAATTGATCCTGAGGGCTCTAGGGTACATGGCGGCAGCTATTCCTCTGCTGCCCCTAGCCCGTCTAAATATGAGGGTCCTGCAGTGGACCCTCCAGGTACAATGGTCCCTGTCTCACAACCCCCTGTCCCATCCTATTCCCCTAAGCAGGGCTTGCAGAGGGTCGCTCATGTGGTGGCTCCAGACCATTCTCGATGCCTTCCCCCGTCGCCACAGTGACCACGGACGCCTCTCGCCTGGAGTGGGGGGGCACTATTCAGGCAGAACGGTCCAAGGCACGTGGAACGACACTGAGACCTCTTTGCATATCAGTGTCCTAGAGATGAGGGCGGTGCTTTTGACGTTGCAGGCACTTCACAGCCTTCTTCCGATTGGGACGATTGCAGTACAAACGGACAACATGTCTGTTGTCTGGTACATCGACAAACAGGGGGGGGAACCAGGTCTTATCCTCTTTGTCGCGAGGCCATGAGCATGTGGGAATGGGCGATATCCACCAACCGCTTTCTCATTGCAACACACATTCCGGGACGGTCCAACATCCTAGCAGACAGGCTCAGTCGTTCGATTCTGACTCCGTACGAATGGTCTCTCAATCCTCTAGTAGCGAAACAAATATTTGCCCAATGGGGGCAACCCTGTTGCGATCTTTTTGCCTCTCCTTCAAATACCAAATGCAACAGTTACTTCGCTCTAATCCCCCCTCAGGGGGAATCCCCGAGAGACTCTCTAGTACATGCTTGGCCTCCCGGTCTCCTTTACACTTACCCTCCATTGCCCATGATGCTGAAACTCTTACAGAAAGCCAGTCGGCTGGGGAGCAAAATGATCCTCATTGCCCCATTCTGGCCTCGTCAAACATGGTTCCCGTACCTGTGGTCTCGCCTGATTCATCCACCATGGATTCTGGATCCACTCCCGGATCTCATTACTCACCCTCTGGGTCTTCCGGCCCCCAACTTGGTCAACCTCAAGCTGACTGCTTGGTTGCTCCAGTTCCACTCCTGATAAGGACTCCCGGAATCTCCTCACCAGTCAAAGCCATCCTAGTAGCAGCACATAAATCTTCCACCACCAGAAGAGTCTATCGAAGTAAGTGGAAATGTTTCTCCATCTGGGCGGAGCACCATCACTTGGATCCTTTCACGGAGCCTCTTACGTCGGTTTTGGATTTTCTAACTACCCTTTTTCATCAAGGGGCTAGCTGCTCTACAGTCAAGGTACAACTAGCAGCGATTTCGCATTATCATGTAGGGCATGAATCGGGCCCTCTAATTACTTCCAAGCTTTGTAAAGCTTTCCTCAAGGGTACCTTCCTTCTCAGACCTCCGGTCAGGAAGGTAGTACCCCCATGGGATTTGTCTTTGGCTCTCCAAGCCTTGACTAGCCTCCCTTTCGAGCCGGCGGCTACGATTGATCTTAAATACCTCTCTTGGAAGATGGCCTTCTTGGTGGCCATTACTTCAGCTAAAAGGGTCTCTGAACTTCAGGCTCTATGTGTTAAACCACCGTATTTAGCCTTCCATCAAGATAGAGTTTACCTCAGGATCAATCTGTCCTTTCTGCCTAAGGTATCTTCGGAAGCTAATATTAATCTATTAATCTTCCCGTGTTCTTTCCCAATTACCAGAACAAAGGAGAGTACAAACTGCATTCCTTGGATGTGCATAGACAATTACGCTTTTATATTCATCGAACTGCTAGTCATAGGCAATCTGACCAGTTGTTTGTCTCCTTTGCCAAAACAAGTTTAGGCAAGTCAATTTCTAAAGTTACACTATCACGGTGGATAGCTAGTTGTATCCTCTTAGCGTATCAGAGTTCGGGAAGGCCTGCACCTCAGGGAGTCCGAGCTCATTCTACTAGGGCCGTCGCTACTTCGGCGGCTTTTAAATCTAGGGTTCCCTTAGATGATAATTGTTCCGCAGCCCCTTGGGCCTCATCTCATACCTTTATCAGCCATTACAAGCTGGATGTCATCTCCAGAGGTAGGGCATCCTTTGGCTCTGCAGTGCTCCGGAATATTCTTCCATAAAGGCCACCCTGGGTTCAGGTAGCTGGGGACTCTGTCCCAAAGGTTGCTGACAAATGAAGTTCCTACTTCAGATTAAGAAGTTATGTACTCACCATAACGTTCCATCTGAGTAGGTATCTTCATTTGTCTGCAACCACCCCCCCCCCCCTTCCCCCTAACCTATAGGATCTGTCTTGGATAAGCCCCTTCCAGGGCACAATAACAATGGTTATATCGGGCAAACTTGATCTGAGGTCAGTCAGGGTTGACAGGGGATTATGGGTAAAGGGAGGAGCTAGGAGCTCGGATCTATGCTGTGGTAAAAGTTGCCGGCTTGGATCCGAGATTGGATCCGTATCCCAAAGGTTGCAGACAAATGAAGATACCTACTCAGATGGAACGTTATGGTGAGTACATAACTTCTTATTACCTACTTTCACATCTAACTTCTCTAGTGCACACTGCAGTTTTTAGGATAAATCATTTTTTTCATCTTACCTTTAAGCATCACTGTGACTAGCACTTGCTCTAATACCTGCTGGAAAGCACTAGGAAGCCTTAAAACTGATACAAGCACTCTACTCTCCTTATTAATACAGAGAAATTAATCATGGGCACTAAGGCTATAGCTAAGGTAAGGGAAAACAGCTCCTGTACTTTTTCAAAAAAAAAAAAAAAAAAGCACTAAACCAGGCCTGTCCAAGGGGCAGCTTCCGGTGATTTCTCCTGTCCACCTGGTGAATCTGGGCATACTGGGGCAATGCAGAAATTGCCTCATGTACACAGACAACCCTCTCCTCCTACCACCCAACACTACAACCTGTGAGATGCACTTACATAGCCAAACTGGAAGCAAAGCTCTCTCCACCCAGGGTTGTGCTAGATAGTCAAGAGGAGAAGGTTAACACCCGCATTACAGCTCAAGCAGCACATAGCCCTTCTAAACTCGCACCACCAACACCCACACATAGCAACACTAAATCCATATATGCGGAGGCCCTTAACTGTAACCTGCCCAAACAACAAGGACCTACAAAGCTGAAATGCAAACAAACACCAATGACAACCAAAGTGTCACATAGCTCACAACACCAGTGTGCCACCCAGCAACAGCCCCTAAGGCAAGACAGTGTACCTTGCACTTTAGTCATAGGTGACTCTGTAATCAGGCACACTGATGTCCCACTCACCAGGCTGAACAAGGAGAAAATTGCAGTCAGCTGCCTGTCGGTTGCCAGGATCCACCACATAACTCATGCACTCGAGTCACTCTGCAACAAGTACAAATATTACTTTGTCATTGTCCATGTTGGAGTGAATGACTTGAGATACCTCCCTGAAGTAAATGAAAAGAGACATGGAAGAGCTCTCTGATCATGTGGCCTAGGCAGGTATGACCCTAGCCCTGAGTAGCATCCTGCCTTTGCCCAGAATTATACCACAATATAAGGACAAAATGATTGACTTCAACAATTGGCTAAGTGTCTAGTGTCATGCAAAGGGGATCCAGTATCTGTCTGCCTGTGTCGATACGATCGACAGACCACAATGCTTTGCTAGAGATTGTCTGCACCTGTCGCCCCTGGGATTCAGGTTACTGGCTGAGGCTCTTGCCACCCCTGTAGTGCCTTTTTTAGGCAAAGTTCAAAGGACAAAACCACCACCCTAACAGGTACAAGCATGCAAAATCTGAAGGTAATGCTACTCAATGCTAGAAGTCTAAACCTCAAAATGCACTCTCTCGAGGCACTCCTAAAAATGGAGAATATCGATATCTGTGCAGTAACTGAGACCTGGTTCAAGGCTCCGGAGAGCACCCCTGCAGTTCCAGGCTACAACTCTTACCACACTTTTCAGCCACCAAACTAGGGTCGAAACACTAAAGGTGGAGGAGTGTCCATATTCACCAAGGATATTCACACCACCAGGTTAGTTGCCCAACACAATGCAAAGTTCTTCAGGTGCAACTAACACTTGGTAAGACTGCAATCCAAACTGTAGCTTGCTACAGATCCCCCACCACGCTGCAAGATACTCTCTACACCTTTCTTAACATACTGGAAAATATTAATATACAACTAAGCACCCTAATACTGGGTGATTTAAACTACCCTGCCGTTAACTGGGAAAACTACTCGTGTACCAACACCTTTGCCCAACGGTTTCTGGAATTCATAAATTCCAGTGCCTTGGATCAACTAATCCATAGTCCCACCAGGGGCTCAAATATCCTAGACCTTGTAATTACTAACATGGGAAATCGATGCTCCACACCTATGGTTGACCTCGTTGGTCAGGTCAGACCATAAGCTAATCACCCTTAACATCCACATCCCATCCCCACCCCCCCAGTAAGGAAACCTCCATGAAAAGCTTCTCCAAAGCCAACTTCATGCTACTCAAGTCAGAAGTTACAAACTTCATGACACCCATGCAGACGGGAACTGAAAGTTTGACTGCGGAGTCCAACACTAAGGCACTGTACGAGCATATCCACTCATGCATGAATCGTGCCATCCCAAATAGAACCAAGATGCTCTCCATCAAAAACAGGAAGTCAATCTGGTGGTCCCCTGCCATAAACAAACTTTACAACAAAAGGAAGAAACTGTTGCAGAAGAGAGGAAAATTAAAGGATGCAAAAAACTCCCTTACCAGCCTCAGTAAGAAGCTGAGATCCCTCAAAATTCTCTAAAGCTAGTTACGAAAAAAAAAAATTGCTAAAGATTCCAAAGACAATCACAAGGCATTTTATAACTATGTCAAAAATCTAAATGGCTATGCTCAGATCTGCTCCGAGCTACAACAGAATGGCATTAACTATACGGATCCCAAGGATATTGCCAATATCCTGGCAGATCGATTCAGTGCCAACTTCACCCCCAAATGGCCCATCTCAATACCGGAAGATTGCCAAATTCCGGTAATAATGGCCACACGGGTAAAAAAACATACTCTCCAAAGCTAAGAATACAGCATCCATGGAACCAGATGACATCCCGGGCTGTGTACTACATGAACTACAAAATTAACTAGCACCTCACCTAAGTGTCATGTTTAATCATACCCTCACCTCAGGCTTTATGCCCACTGAGTGGCACACAGCTACAGTTATCCCACTCCACAATGGGGATCCACCTTGGATCCCGGGAACTACCGCCCCATTAGTCTGACGAGCCTGATCTGAAAGGCCATGGAACATATTATCATGGAACTTATAAACAAAGACATTGGCAAACTTCAAACACTGGACCCCACTCAGTTTGGGTTCGTGAAGGGCCGATCATGTCTTCTGAACCTGATTGAGTTCTTCGAATCAGTCTCCAGAGCTGTGGACAAGGTTAAGGCAGTCCACACAGCCTATCTGGACCTCACCAAAGCCTTTGACATCATCCCCCACTCTGGAATCATAGATAAACTTACCAAGCTGGGCATTAATCCCTACGTCACTCGGGTTGCCAACTGGCTTACTGACAGAACCCACACTGTAAAGGTAGCTGACTCCAAATTCAGCTCCAGACAAGTGATAAGTGGAGTACCTCCGGGTTCAGTCCTGGGACCTCTCTTGTCTGGCATCTACTTCTCTGAAGTACAGGCCAACACTAAGGGACTCTGGCTAACAAAGTTTGCAGATGACTGCAAACTGGGAGCCATTATTGAATCCCCAAATGATGTGGATACTCTACAAAAGGGCCTTACAGAAACAGATGCTTGGTGCCAGAGCCATGGGCTCAAGCTCAATGCCAAGAAATGTATAGATGTTTCATCGTGTTACCCTGCTGCAGTCATCACACTTGGGTTATCCTGTCGTCAGGCGGTCCCGCAGTCGGCCGGAATTCCAAAGACTTGGTCCGGCGTCGGTTGCTGTCGCCTCTTCCCTGAAGTCAGTGCGCCAGGGGTATATATAATGCAACAGACGCCATTTTCTTCAGTCTTTCTTGCCGCGCGGTGCCCGAAGTAGAAGCAGTTCGCAAGTGCCGGTCGGCCGACTCCTGAGATTTTCGAATTCGAATTTCAGACCGAAGTCTTCTATAAAGCTGAGTACCCTGTTGGGGAAACGTTTCTTGCCTCAGACCGATGTCAGAAAAAGTTTACAATTGTATTTCTTGTGGGAAGCAAATACCTTATAAGGATTTTCATTCTTTTTGCATACCTTGCCTAGGCCCAGACCACGACGTCACTTCTTGTCGGTTTTGTGCTAGGTTTAATAAGTGTACTATTAAAAGACTCTCTGATTTTGCACGACGCTACTTCGTTAGGAAATTTAACTACACCATGCTATCGGAGCAACCGACTACTGGCGTGCACAAAACACGCAGGGATAAGGACAGACAGCCCAGGCCTAAGCCAGATTCCGAGGCCTCGGCTGATCCGGTCTCCGGTTCTCCGGTCCTCAGTGAGGCTCCGATGCAGCCCCTGACTACCGCAGATCTGGAACCAGAGACCGCTATGGAAATTTTGACGGAATGTACCAGGCCGACGCAGCCTTTTACTTCAGGCCCTTCGGACGACTTTGCTTCTAAAGACGTCTGTGCTACAGAAACGCCATCGGTTTCGGAAGGCGTTTTCAGACAGACTACTCTTACCATTAAAACGTTTTCTAAGTCGAAGACTCCTTCTAAATCTAAAAGGACTGCACTTCAGTCTCCTGTTCAAGGCCCTATGCCTAAGAAACAGATGCTCAAAATCGCTGAAGATTTGATTTCTTTAATCAGGGGTTCACAGCCCCCTCCTGACAAAAGGCCTAGACAAGAGGAAGGTTATGCTTCCTCTGAGCAAATGTCCATTTCTTCAGACTCCTCTGAGGACCAAGACTCTTCCTTCTCGCCTTATGAAGATTCTGATGCTGAGGACTCTATTCCCTCAGCTTCTCCTCCTGAAGACTACTCCTTTGGGGAAACTTTACACACTATGAGGGAACATTTTCACTGGGAAGGTCAGGACTACTCTGATTCAAAGAAACGGCTCAGAGTTTCTTTTACTCCCCCAACACAGACCACTTGCCATCCCACCAGTTTTGGACATTGTGGATGATGTCTATTTAGAATCCAGTTTCAACCCAGACTCTCTACCTCCTGCTCCGGCTAAGCCTGACAGATACTACAGAGTGCCTGATTCCCACAAATTTCTTTACAAAAGCCCAGTACCTGACCCAGAGACTATCTCCCAGGGTCCCAAGAGGGCTAAGGCTTCTATGGCTAAAAACCCAGTACCTTCTGAGAGGGATTCCAGAGCACTAGACAGGTGGGGGAAAAAGGTTTACACCTCAGCCACACTAGCTATGAGGGCACTGAATTGTCAATTTCATATGCTTAAGTATCAGCAGTATCTAATCTCTCAAATAAAGCAAAGAATAACCACTCTCCCTCAACAAACTGAATTGAAAGAAGTACAGGATCTGTTGCATGCCACTGAGCAGGTGGGCAAACATACCTTACAATGTGGGTTTGATTCTTTGGAGGCCTCCTGCAGAGCAGCTGTCACTGGGTCTGTAACACGTAGGCATGCTTGGTTAAAGGAACAAACTCTGCCTGATCATGTTAAAGCAAAACTACTAGATGCTCCCTTACAGCAGGGTGTTCTTTTTGGAGTTAAAGTAGAAGAAGTTTTAAAGAAAATGGAATACGAGGCAAAATCTATGCAGACAGTCAAAGATTTCTTACAAGTACAACCCCCTCGCTTCAGCAGAAACTGGCCAACAAAAAATTGGTCCTTTCCAGCCACTGACAGACCACAGAGGGGTAAATACAGACGCCCAAGGGGCAGAGGACAGCCACAAGCCCAGTATAAACCTCGCCAATGGGGCACTACAACACAGAAGGGAGGAGAAGACAGGTCTCAATCCACCAGAAGGCAAACTCAATGATTTGCACCTCATCTGGCCAAGCAATATTCTCTTGGCAGCCCCCTTGGGGGGAAAACTCGCACCTTTTGCAGACAACTGGCACATTGTCACAAAGGACAAATGGGTCCTAGACATAATTTCACGAGGATACAGATTCCACTTTCACACCTTGCCAATGAAAAGAGGAATGCCAAACCTGCCACAAAATCAATGGGCAGAGGCACAAAAGCAAATTACAGCTCTCATGGACATGAGAGCCATTCAGCTGGTACCTACTCGAGAGCAAGGCCAAGGATTTTACTCAAGACTCTTTCTAGTGCCCAGAAAGGACAATGCCTGGAGACCAATACTGGACCTTTCAGTTCTAAACACTTAATTACAAGTACCCAAATTCAAGATGCTAACACTACAGCAGCTACTTCCCATGTTGGGCAAGGAAGCATGGCTAGTAACGTTGGACCTCAAGGAGGCATACCTGCATGTCCCTATCAGACAAAGTTGCAGAAGATACCTCCGTTTCATTGCAGGTTCAACCCATTACCAATTCTCTGCACTGCCCTTTGGCTTATCTACTGCGCCCAGAGTTTTCACAAAATGCCTGGCACCAGTAATTGCATACTGCAGACAAAGAGGAATTCAAATATATCCATACCTGGACGACTGCCTCATCCAAGCAGAAAGCAAAGACATTCTCTTACATCATCTGGCTTTTGTAAAGCATCTACTAAACTGCCTGGGGTACACAGTAAACGAAAAGAAATCAAAACTAGTACCCTCACAAAAAATGACATTCCTGGGTGCCAGCTTGAATACAACGACCCAGAAGGCTTATCTTATGCCAGACAAGCAACTACAACTAACTCAATATTTCAAGACAATGGCAGCAAAGACCCAATTAACTGCAAGAAAAATTCTGCAGGCTTTGGGCTTCATGGCATCTTGCATTCTAATAATACCATTTGCAAAGCTGCATATGAGGAAATTACAGTGGTACCTAAAAAGCATATGGTCTCAACACAGCCACAGCTTGGACACAATGATATCTCTCATTCCCTGCCTACAACAGGAATTTCTATGGTGGTCACAGGCATGTCACCTCAACAAGGGTCAGCCTTTCACCTTGCCCCCAGCCAGGCAAACTATCACAACAGATGCTTCAGACTACGCCTGGGAGGCACACATGGCAGGGCAATGCATTCAAGGCCTATGGACTGCAGATCAAAGAAATCTGCACATAAATCAAAAAGAGATGCTAGCTGTACAGAAAGCTCTGACAGCTTTCAAGGATCTATTACATCCAGGACAACTTGCAATAAAGACAGACAACACCACAGTTATGTGGTACATAAACAAACAAGGGGGTACACATTCCTACCCTCTATGCAGGCAAGCAATGATCTTATGGAACACAGCTCTGGCCTACCAAGTCCAGTTACAAGCTCAATTCCTGCCAGGACAGAAGAACACATTGGCAGACTACCTCAGCAGAAACATCAAAGATCCCCACGAGTGGAAACTAGACCCACAGGTATTTGCAATGATAACTCAAAAATGGGACCTTCCAAAGATAGACCTGTTTGCCAGTCCTCAAAACTACCAACTGACAAAATTTTGTACAAGGACATTTCACCATCAAGCTTGGAAAGTGGACTCTCTCTCTTTCAGTTGGAAAAACCTGACAGCATATGCCTTCCGTCCATTACCTCTCCTCACAATTCTTTTGAAGGTCAAAAAGGAGAGACCACGACTGATTCTCATAGCCCCAGACTGGCCACGCCAGCACTGGTACCCGCTATTGAAACATATGGCCCACAGCCCACCATGGATATTGCCTCAAATACCCCATTTGCTCACACAACAAAACAAACAGATTCTTCACAGCCAGCTCAAAACTTTAAATCTGGCTGCATGGCAAATCAACTAAACATCCAACCAGCTCCTCTTTCACAAGCCGTTCTGGATGTTATTCTGGAAGCCAGGAGGCCAAGCACCAGGAAGGCTTATTCGGACAAATGGAAAAGGTTTTGTGCCTGGTACCAAGCTGAAGGCCACGACACAATTCAGCCTCTCATGCCTCACATTCTACAGTATTTAGCTGAGATGTTGCACAAAGGACTTTCCTTTTCCTCAATTAAAATCCATGCTTCAGCTATTTCAGCTCACTGCAACACGGATCCACCTTTATTTTCACATCCTCTTCTAAAGCAGTTCTCAGAGGGGCAAAAAACATTAGACCACCCAGGAGAGCTCCTACACCAACATGGGACCTCAACTTTGTTCTGGAAAAACTAACGCTACCTCCCTTTGAACCAGCTTTCTCTGCAGATCTTCAGTTCCTATCACGGTAGACTGCCCTGCTCCTAGCAATAACTTCAGCTAGGAGAGTCTCAGAACTACAGGCACTAATGGCAGTGGAACCTTTCCTCATTTTTCATCAAGACAGAGTTTCTCTACAAACTAATCCTTCCTTTATGCCTAAGGTGGTTTCCAGTGTAGCTTTAAATCAAACCATCCACTTACCCACCTTCTTCCCCAATCCACAGAACAAAGGTGAGAGACTCCTGCATTCCTTGGACATTCACAGGCAGCTTCATTACTACTTGGACAAAACTAAGGCTTTCAGAAAAACTGACCAGGTCTTTGTATCCTATGCTTCAGCTTCTCAAGGGAAGGCTATATCTAAGCAAACCATTTCTAAATGGATAGGTCATTGTATACGGTTCTGCTATACCCATCATGGGAAACCAGTTCCTGCTACCATTAGATCCCACTCTACCAGGGCAACAGCTACCTCTACAGCCTTTCTCAGGGGGGTTCCAACCAAGGAAATTTTAGAAGCTGCAACTTGGAGTTCAGTACACACCTTTACCAAACACTATCACCTACCTCTTTACTCTAAGTCCAGGGCGGGCTTCGCCACTGCAGTTCTGCAGGGCCTGATTGCCTCCACTAACCCTCTATGATACCTTCCCCCTACCTTAGCTTTGGGATTCAACCCAAGTGTGATGACTGCAGCAGGGTAACACGATGAACATAGTACAGTTTTGTACCTACCATAAATGTAGATGTTAGCGTGTTCACCCTGCTGCAGTCCAGGTTACCCTCCCTCCATCCCCTCTGATCTACTGGCAAAATCTCTTCTATGCCTTACTGATGTATTTGCTTATAGCTGAAGGGATTTTGTGTTTGTGCAGTGTTCACTCCATTTGATACTAATTCTGACCACCTTTTTGGGGGCACCTGACATCTGGGGCAAGAAAAACTGAAGAAAATGGCGTCTGTTGCATTATATATACCCCTGACGCACTGACGTCAGGGAAGTGGTAACAGCAACCGACGCCGGACCAAGACTTTGGAATTCCGGCCGACTGCGGGACCGCCTGACAGGATAACCCAAGTGTGATGACTGCAGCAGGGTGAACACTCGAACATCTACATTTATGGTAGGTACAAAACTGTACTTTATCCCCTTTGGGGAAAAAACCTGTACTCTTGAATTACCACATAGGTGGCAGTACATTAAACACTGAAAGTGTGATAGACTTAGGGACACAGGTGGACAGTGGTCTCACCTTCAATAACCACATTGCCACAACAGTCAGGAAATCCTTCTATGTGGCACACCTCATCACTAAGGGCTTTTCATCCAGAAAAAAGGAGCATTGTTCCACTGTACTCATCCCTCATTAGACCCATTATAGAATACAATGCCCCATTTGGTATGTACCTCTCAAGACACCTGCAACAACTGGAAAGGCCACAGAAATACCTCACTAAAAGAATCACAGGCCTAAAGCAGATGCCCTATGTTGACTGCCTTAAACTCCAGCTATACTCTGTGGCATATCGTCCACTCCGAGGCACTCTCTGCTTAACATACATGGCCATGTCAAACCCAGAGCTGTTGGACATGCTACACTTAAAGAAATCCCAATCCCTCAGAGCCACACACTCCAGGGATCTAAACCTTGTCATCACAATAAACAAAGCATGCTGGAGGGATAGGTTCTTGACCCAGAGACTCCCCAGACTCTGGAATAGACTGCCCATACATATCAAGCAGAGTGCCTCTTTGGCCCTTTTCAAAAGGAACCTTGATGATTTGATGGGAGAAAGGAAATTCACCCCGGGCATCACGTCAGTTGCCCTGCTAGACAGGGGCCCAGGGAAGTAAATAGTGTGGGAAGAAATAGCCAGGGAATTGTTATGGCTAAGCTTGTATAGGCCCTAGCGCCGATAGCCTAGCACCAACCTATGAACGAGAGAAGTACTAAAAGAAGGATTTTTTTCTTGCAAGTATATTTGCACCATGAAAAATTAAAAGCCAGTTTGAGATGCAGAGGCGGCAGGTCGTTCATCTCAGAGGGGCTAACAGCAAGACCTTGTATTAAGTCACCTCACAAAGATCTGATCCAGAAACTGATGCCCCTTCTGTAACACCATCCACCATAACAGGATAAAATACAAAAAACATAAACAAGAGAGTGTGAAGAGAGAGAAGGAATGTAAAACCAATTTATTCATCACTATTTACAACTGGTCCGGTATTAATGTAAGAAAATTGTAAGCAGCCGTGTTGTGTATCATTGGGGAAAAAAAGGGGGCGAAAAAACTGAGAACATAGGAGCGAGCTGTATTTTGGAGATCCTCTAGCTGCGATTGCAGGATGGAGCTATGAAAGGACAGCAAAAGCAAGGTGAAGTTATGCCAAAGTAATTTGTGTGAACTGTGAAGGGCACTGATCTATGCAGGAAGCGTGAC
>NC_056744.1:118622965-118693867 GCF_019279795.1 Protopterus annectens | reverse complement strand
TTGATGATTTCTGCCCCCGGCTTCAGGCCCGTTTGAGTTTGGTTGTTGGGGTCCAAAAAAGGGAAGAGGTTTTTTTCGCAGACCACAAAAATTCATTTTGAAGGCATGGAATGAGTGGAATAATTGTTTCCAAGCTGTGGCTGTGTTGAGACCATAAGTTTTTCAGGTACCACTGAAGTTTCCTCATATGCAGCTTTGCACATGGGATTAGTAGGATGCAAGATGCCATAAATCCCAGAGCCTGCAGGATTTTCCTTGCAGTTAGCCTGGTGTAAGTTGCCATTTTTCTGAAGTATTGAGACAGTTGCCCTTGCTTGTCTGGCATGAGGTAGGCCATCTGGGTGGTTGTATCCAAGCTGGCACCCAGGAAAATTATTTGTTGAGAGGGTATTAGTTTTGACTTCTTTTTGTTGACTGTGTATCCCAGGAAGTTCAGTTTTATTACAAACGCCAGGTGCTGCAGTAGTATGTCCTTGCTGTCCGCTTGGATCAGGCAGTCGTCCAGATATGGGTAGATTTGTATCCCTTGTAGTCTGCAGAAGGCGATTACTGATGCCAGGCATTTCGTAAACACTCTCGGCGCAGTAGATAAACCAAAGGGCAATGCAGAGAATTGGTAATGGGTTAAACCTGCAAGAAATCTGAGGTATCTTCTGCAATCTTGTCTGATAGGGACATGCAGGTATGCCTCCTTAAGGCCCAATGTTACCAGCCAAGACTCCTTGACAGGCATGGGAAGAAGCTGTTGGAATGTGAGCATCTTGAATTTTGGCACCTGTAGATATGTGTTTAGGATGGATAGGTCTAAGATAGGTCTCCATTCTTTGTCTTTCCTCGGTACCAGGAATAGTCTGGAATAAAACCCTTGACCTTGTTCTTTTGCAGGTACCTTTTGAATTGCTTTTATGTCCATGAGAGCTGAAACTTGTTTTTGTGCCTCTGCCCTTAGATTTTGTGGCAGGTTTGGCATGCCTCTCATTTTTGGAAGGGTGTGAAAGTGGAACCTGTAGCCTCTGTCTATAATGTCCAGAATCCATTTGTCTTTTGTAACAATATGCCAATTTTTTGAGAATAATGTCAATTTTCCAAAGGTGCTGCCATTAAAGCTTTGCTTGGCAGGTGTAGGGGGAAGTCATTGTGTCTGTTTTCTGAAAGACTGTGATCTATCTTCTCCACCTCTTGGGGTTGGTGCTTGCCACTGCCTGGCTCTGAAGGATCCTTGAGGTTGCCCTCTGCCCCTTGGGCCTGTATCTGCCCTTTGAGGTCTGTCCGTGGCTGGAAAGGACCAATTTTTGAAGGCCAGTTTCTGCTGAAACGTGGAGGCTGTACCTGCAGGAAATCTTTCACGGTTTGCATTGATTTCGCTTTTCCTCCATTTTCTTTAGCACCTCCTCAGCTTTAACACCAAACAATACATCTTTTGAAGAGGTGCATCTAATAATTTAGCTTGACATGATCTGGTAAGGTTTGCTCTTTGAGCCAAGCATGCCTACATATAACAGACCCCGTAACAGCAGCTCTACATGAGGCCTCTAAAGCATCAAAACCACACTGCAAGGTATGTTTACCCACTTGCTCTGCACCATGCAACAAATCCAGCAACTCTTAAGTCTGGTTGTTCTGGTTGTGTCATCTTACTTTTCAGCTGAGTTATCAGAAACTGTTGATACTTTAACATATGGAACTGACAATTTAATGCCCTCATGGTTAAAGTGGCCGAGGTGTAACTTTTTTCCCCCACCTTTCTAAAGCTCTGGAATCTCTCTCTGAAGGTAGTGGATTTTTAGCAGTAGAGGCCTTAATTCCCTTGGGACCCTGAGAAATTGTTTCTGGGTCAGCAGTATGGCTTTTATATAGGAACTGGTGAGAATCAGGCACCCGGTAATACCTGTCTGGTT
Organism: Protopterus annectens; assembly: GCF_019279795.1. Taxonomy (NCBI): domain Eukaryota; kingdom Metazoa; phylum Chordata; order Ceratodontiformes; family Protopteridae; genus Protopterus; species Protopterus annectens. The sequence goes on along the minus strand of NC_056744.1, from coordinate 118,691,969 downwards.
TAACAGGAGCTGGAGGCAAAGAATCAGGATTAAGGCTGGCTTGTGTGTACACATCATCCAATATGTCTAAAACAGGAGGGATAGCCAGAGGCCTATGCTGGGGGAGCAGAAGAAATTCCCTGAGCCTTTTCTTGGAATCAGAGTAATCTTGGCCTTCCCAGTGAAAGTGTTCCCTAAATGTATGCAGGGTTTCCCCAAAAGAGAAGTCCTCGGGGGGGGGGGGGGGGGGACAGTACAGTTTTGTACCTACCATAAATGTAGATGTTCGAGTGCTAATACAGCTGCAGTCATAACAGATGGGTTCTCCTGCCATCAGGCGGGTCCTCGGTCGGCCGAATTCCAAAGTCTAGGTCCGGTGTCGGTTGTCGTCGCTTCTTCCCTGACATCAGTGCGACAGGGGTAGAAAAGAACCAGCCGACGCCATTTTCTTCAGTTTTTCTTGCCCCAGATGTCAGGTGCCCCCAGAAGGAAGGCAATGCATAAATTTGTGTAATAGAACAATGCAATATAATCAAAATACAGTAGGTGCAAGCAAATACACCATAAATTAATACCCCAATCAGGTTGTACGAGGAGGTGTTAACCAATGGACCTGTCCCAAGAGGGGAAGGAGGGAGGGAAACCTGGACTGCAGCTGTATTAGCACTCGAACATCTACATTTATGGTAGGTACAAAACTGTACTATGTTCATCGTGCATACAGCTGCAGTCATAACAGATGGGTGGAATCCCAAAGCTTAGAAAGGGGTGGTAGGCACTAGGTGGAAATAGGAGGAGCCAGGATGCCCTGCAAGACTGCAGTGGCAAAGCCTGCTCTAGTTTTGGAGTATAATGGTAGGTGGTAGTGCTTGGAGAAGGTATGTACACAACTCCAAGTGGCTGCTTCCAAAATATCTTTGGTAGGAACTCCTCTGAAGAAAGTTGCAGAGGTAGCTGTGGCCCTTGTGGAGTGAGATCTGATGCCTGCAGGTACAGATTTACCATGAAAAGAGTAACAAAAGCGTATGCAGTGGGCTATCCATTTTGAGATTGTCTGTTTGGAAATAGGCTTCCCTTGAGCTCCTATAGCACAGGACACAAAGAGCTGTTATGATTTTCTGAAAGGCTTTGTTCTGTCCAAATAATAGCGCAGCTGTCTGTGGATGTCCAAGGAATGTAATAGTCTCTCCCCTTTGTTTTGAGGATTAGGGTAAAAGGTAGGAAAGTATATAGCCTGATTCAAAGCTACCCTGGATACCACCTTTGGCATAAAGGACGGGTTGGTTCGTAAGGAAACTCTGTCCTGATGGAAGATGATAAAAGGCTGCACAGCCATGAGGGCTTGTAGCTCCGATACCCTACGAGCTGAGGTGATAGCCAGAAGGAAAGCTGTTTTCCAGGACAAATATTGCAAATCTGTTGAGGCAGCTGGCTCAAAAGGAGGCATGGTCAGCTTTTCTAGAATGAAGTTGAGGTCCCAAGCAGGTATTGGTTGTTTCCTTGGGGGTTTTATATTCTTAGCCACTCTGAGGAACTGTCTTAAGAGGGGGTGAGAGAATAAAGGTGGATCAGTGTTGTATTCTGCAGAAATGGCTGAGGCATGGATTTTGATGGAGGAGAATGAAAGTCCACTGCTTAGCAGCTCAGCTAGATACTGTAATATTTGAGGTAAATTCAGTTTTCCAGGATTCTGGCCCTTTTTCTCATTCCAGGCACAAAACCGTTTCCATTTTGCGGAGTAAGCTTTTCTAGTAGACGGCCTTCTGGCCTCCAAAATGACATCCTGCACCTCCTTGGAGAGTAGGGTCTGTTGTGATGTTAAGGAATCTTCCATGCGGCCAGATTGAGTGTTTTCAGCTGACTGTGAATAGTTTTGAAGCTGTGCTGAGTCAGAAGAAGAGGCATTAGAGGTAGGGTCCATGGAGGGGAATGCTCCTCAGGAGTGGGTACCAGTGCTGTCTTGGCCAGTCTGGAGCAATGAGAATCATCTTTGGTCGGTCTGCTCTGGTTTTTAATAGAACTTTGGGCAGCAGAGGAAGAGGTGGAAAGGCATAAACTGTCATTGCTGCCCAACTGAAAGAGAGAGCGTCCACTCTCCAGGCCTGTGGATGAAAAGTCCTTGAGCAGAATTTTGTCAATTGGTGATTTTTGTGGGAGGCAAAGAGATCTATGTCTGGCCTTCCCCATGCTTGAATTATCTCTGTAAAAACTTGAGGATGCAACTTCCATTCGTGTGGATCTGTCATATTTCTGCTTAGGTTGTCTGCCAGCGTGTTTTCTTTGCTTGGCAAGTACTGTGCTTGAAGGTCGATTTGTAATTCCAGAGCCATGTTCCAAAGTGACATGGCCAGCCTGCATAGGGGGTATGAATGGGTTCCTCCCCGTTTGTTTATGTACCACATTACTGTGGTGTTGTCTGTCCTTATCAATAGATGACCTGGATGCAGAAGGGTCTTTGAAAGCTATAATAGCATTTATTACTGCTAGCATTTCCTTTTGATTGATGTGAAGGTGCTTTACTTTTTGGGACCATTTGCCCTGAATGCACCGATCTGTCATGTGCGCCCCCCCAGGCATAGTCCGAGGCGTCTGCTGTGATGACTTGATTTGCTTGAGGCTTGCAGAATGGGAGACCTGTGTTTTTTTATTTATTTTTATTTTATTTATTTTATTTAACATTTGTTGACCGGGAAAGTCCGACTAGGTTCCACAGAGCCTGTTTTCAGTGGAGGCCCGGGGAGAAATGCTCCAGATGTGTTTGTTTGGCATGCTTGAGCCCACCACAGAAATTCCTTTTGAAGACATGGAATTAGTGGTATTATTGTTTCCAAACTGTGGCTGTGTTGAGACCATAGGTTTTTCAGGTACCATTGAAGTTTCTTCATATGCAGCTTTGCACATGGGATTAGTAAGATGCAAGATGCCATGAATCCCAGAGCCTGCAGGATTTTCCTTGCAGTCAGCCTGGTGAAATTTGCTAGTTTTCTTAAGTATTGAGTTAGTTGCCCCTGCTTCTCTGGCGTGAGGTAAGCCATCTGGGTGTTTGTGTCCAAGTTGGCACCCAGGAAAATTATTTTCTGAGAGGGTATTAACCTTGATTTCTTTTTGTTGACTGTGTATCCCAGAGAATTCAACAACATTATTACAAAAGCCAGATGTTTCAGAAGTATGTGCTTGCTGTCCGCTATCAGGCAGTCGTCCAAATATGGGTATATTTGTATCCCTTGAAGTCTGCAGTAGGCAATTACTGATGCCAGGCATTTCGTGAATACTTCTGAAACACACAGTCACTGTAGCCCAAAGGTCTTCTCCAGAAATAAATGAAGTCAAAGTGAGAATACAAACTGGAAGTCGACCACCACAATAAATGGATAAAAAGTATTTATTGTGAACAGATAAGATCTTATAATGATCTATACCAGTATTTTTTTATAGAGAAACCTCGGATACCATATATTAAAGGTTTGCCGAAAATACACAAAGGCATACACCCACCACCTATGAGACCCATAGTTGTGGGACAAGGTTGGGTTACTGAGACACTATCCGTCTTCATAGAGAAGAAACTGAGACCGCTAGTCAGTGAGACTACATCAATTTTAAAAGATACTTATGAGTTGCTAGATTGCTTAAGCGAATATCACCATACAAACATGGAGGGTTTACTCTTTGTGACCCTGGATGTAAAGAACCTGTTCACTGCAATACCCAATAGTTTTGGCTTAGAAGCTCTGAGGGACATTATAAATAAGAGTCAGAAGTTTAACTCTAGTGAAGAGGGATTATTATGTGCTATCATGGAACTTGTTTTAACCAACAATGTTTTTAAGTTTAGAGACCAACTATATTTGCAACAGTGGGGGGCCATGGGCACCCCTGCGCCAACACTGCGAATATAGTCATGTTGTATTGGGAGAAGAAACTTTTGTCCACACATGATAGTTTAAAAAAAATAACCCTCTATAACCGCTTTGTTGATGATGTTCTTTTATTTTGGCATGGGAGCACATCTGAGCTTCTAGTCTTTATAGAACAGTTAGAATCTACTACTGACTTTCTGAGTTTCACGATATGTCATGACCTACAGAGTATAGATTTTCTAGATGTGAGATTATATAAGAACATGAATCATAAGATTGAGACAACTATTTTCAGAAAGGAATGTTGGAGGAACACCCTACTCCAGTTTAGTAGTATGCATCCCAGATCGTGTTTGATAGCATAATGAAGAGCCAATTCACCAGGATAAAGAGGCTATGTCACAACAGTGTTGAACTCAATAAACAGAGCAGTTTTAGAGCAATGTTTTTTGGACAGAGGCTATGACAAAGAAAAGATTAGGAAGGTCAAGAATCAGGTTCTATTCAATGAAGAGACTGCTTTAGTTGGCAATCACATAAGAACGTTTGGTTTTCGTGGCAAGAAGTCCTTTTGACAATTCCAGAGTCAGAATCAATCTCAGATACACCAGTGACATCCATCACATTAAAGATATTATTCTAAGCAATTGGCATATTCTCTTGACTGATCAACAGTTAGCAATGATAGTGGGCTCCACACCTTCATACACATTTCGTAACAGTAAGAATCTCAGTAGACTCCTATGTATAGAGTCTAATAATGTTAATAAGAATATAAGTATTAACAAGGATGTGAAGTCAGGTACTTTTCCTTGTAACAAGTGCAGTGCATGTACATTGATTACTACAGTCCAGGAGTTTGAACATCCAGTGTTGAACTACAGGTTTGAACCACATCACAAAGGTACATGTGTAAGCAAGAACCTTATATATTTAGCCACATGTCAGAGCTGTACAGTATTCTATGTAGGAATGACTACTAGGACCTTGAGGGAGAGGATACTGGAACATGCTTTAGATATCAGGAAGTGTGATACCAAAAGTGCTTTGGCTAAACACATTGCTAATAATCCAACACATTCATTTGTATTTAGAATCCTACAGACAGTCCCACCTAATTCTAGAGAAGGAGACATTTTCAATGATTTAGAGCTGGTGGAACTCTCTTGGATTTTCAAACTCAAAGCACATTATGAGCCAGGACTTAATCAATATGTTAGTGTAAGGGCTCCGTTGAAAGGACAGTGCAAAGTAATTCTCTTAACCATGTCTGATTTTCTTTGAACCATGTCTGATTTTAGTGACAGTGTATACAGATATATTTATTTGATTGCACTTGTTTATTATTACATTTTTATTCTACATACAGACTTGGATCAGCAGTTTCTCCTTGACATACTCACAATGTCAGTACAAGAAAGTATAGTGTAATTTGTATACCCTATCAGGAGGTTTCAGCCTGCTACGCTTTTGTTAGGTTGACAGTTTTATATACACATTTGGATAGTACATGACCATGTATTTGTATAGATTTTTATAGATTTTTATAGATTTTTATAGATACTAGGTTTCATACCAAGTTTTTTCGTTCATGACTTTCATATATTGTTTATCTCTTGTAACTTGTGTCTGTTTATGAGTTCCATTTAACACATGCAATTAATTTATTCCAGATGTTTGACCATATTTGTTCCTTTCCAGTTCGATGTGTTTATGTGTTTATTTGATACTGCCGTATCACCAAGTGAGCCATACACATGGCTTCACTAATATGCATACATTTATATTTTCATATACTTTCCTTACACTGTTTATATTTATTTATCAGACATATATACATAAAAAATTTCATATTGTTGTTTTACACTGTATATATTTTTATATATATTTTTTATATATTTTATTTTAGATTTATACATAAGCTAGGTTTTCACTTTTACTGATAATTCATGTAATAGAGTTTTAAAAGGAAGGGCAGTAATTTTATGCCATTGCCTGACAACATTAGATATTTCAGTTTTTATTTTTATTTTTTATTTTTCATTTTTATTTTCATTTTTCTATTGTATTCTACCTCAGCGGCTTTGCACATTCATCATATACTCTTAGGATATATAGGACATAGAGTTTTTAAAACATATATTTATTTCAGTCATTAGGACTGGTTGAATAAGAGTTCTTAAGACACATAGTTTTATGATTAATTACCTTTGTTTCAACTAAGGAGTTTTGTTCATTATTTAACTGTTTGAGCTTTGTTGGTTCTGCATTTATTTATTTATTTATTCCATCTACTCTGCAACATGAGCAATAGTACTTGCCAGTGCTTGGTTTGTTTAATTAGATGATTTTATTCACATGGTTAGGTTTAGATTAATTAAGCTAATTGATCAATTTAGAAATGTGTATATATACTTGGTTTTAGAAGATGTTTGTTGTAAGGATCTGAAGAAGCGTGTCTTGGTACACGTGAAAGCGCTTATCTGTTCACAATAAATACTTTTTATCCATTTATTGTGGTGGTCGACTTCCAGTTTGTATTCTCACTTTGACTTCATTTATTTCTGGAGAAGACCTTTGGGCTACAGTGACTGTGTGTTTCAGATTTATTTTTCTTTGCTTTGAGTCACTAAAGCCACACGATGGATAATTCTTCGATAGAACTTGATTTTGCACCGGAGAAAACGGATCATAGGAGGAAATGGGAAACAGTGTTGGATACACGAGATAATCCTTTCCTTGCCATGGAACTTTTTGTCACAGATTCCAATGTCAATGTTACTAATACTGACAACCTACGTGAGTTCAATGTGAGTATGAAGGAGTTAGAGAATATGTTGTATAAGCTACAAAGGTTTACTTGGCAGCGAAGACACTTAGAAGCATGTTTGCACTTTAAAATAGTGCCGAGAGGGATGAGAGTTCTCTGCATGCCCACCTATGGCGACAGCCATCCAGATCTATTGAAGAGGTGGCAGCAGTTGAACCTAGAACTTAGCTACAATTATATAAAATTATTGCTGGATTATTTCTCTCCTCTAGAGAAAGAACTGAGTACTAAGGCTGAAGTTCTATACAATACTTTACATGATAAATTTAAAGGCGATGTATACACAACGATAGAATCCCTGTTAAACCAAACCTGTGCATTATGGTGAGAGGTTACAACAAATTAAAATGGAAACTCCAAAGAGACTATTTCGATTTCACAAATAGTCAAGTCTTTGTATGGCCAAGAGTTAGGAACAACAGGAGACTGAGTTTGTAGCTAACAATACTGCAGATATCTCTCATAATGAAGCATTTGCTCCTATGACAAGCTTGAATGACAGTACTGCTTTAAATGATCTGCCTGCAGCTTTGGGGATGATGACATCAGAAAGAGCCAGGCACTCCCACAGTGGATTCTGAAAGCACACCGCCAAACCAATTAGCTTTACCACGATCCATTTCAAACAACACTGGAGCTAAACCAAGATAGCACAGACCCACATCGAAATGCTTTTTACCCCTACCTGTACAGAACACAAGGAGCGAGGGGAGGTCAGACAGCAGAGACAGATTCAAGAGGAAGCTGTCGGAGAACAACAGAGCCGGAGAGGTCGAGGAAGGAACGGAGCAACTTAGTGGTCAATTTATCAAGGTACTGTTTAACACCCATGGACATTGAGCTATTAAATAGAGGTATGAATTACATTCCTGCTCAGATCAGCAACATTTCAGAAGTCTTGAAAGACTTGAGACTATTTTACGTAATGTTTCACTGAAACTACTTTTAACAGTAAGAGAGCTTCAGATGAAGCCTCCGATAACACCATTGTGTCTTGTTTTAAGAAAAGAGTACTTTCACGCCAGCTTTAAATCCTGTAGCTGAATGTTTTTAAAGGTCTGTGAAGATGATTTATACAAGTACTACTATGATTTTAAACATAGTGCATTGTTTTCCAATACACATACTACTGAATGGGATAGGATTTATTCTTTAAAACGGAATAGTGATTTGGTAATAAAATCAGCAGATAAGGGGAGCTATTGTTTTACTAGACACCAAGTATATCAAGATGCAATGCTCACCTTACTGAAGGAGATCACTACATACAAACCCATCAGTCATTTAGAACTTACCAGAATTGTTTATGTAGTACACCAAGAGCTCTATGAGTATTTAATGTGCAGACAAATAGATTATGATCTATACCAGTATTTTGGTATAGAGAAACCTCGGATACCATATATTAAAGGTTTGCCGAAAATACACAAAGGCATACACCCACCACCTATGAGACCCATAGTTGTGGGACAAGGTTGGGTTACTGAGACACTATCCGTCTTCATAGAGAAGAAACTGAGACCGCTAGTCAGTGAGACTACATCAATTTTAAAAGATACTTATGAGTTGCTAGATTGCTTGCTTAATATCACCATACAAACATGGAGGGTTTACTCTTTGTGACCCTGGATGTAAAGAACCTGTTCACTGCAATACCCAATAGTTTTGGCTTAGAAGCTCTGAGGGACATTATAAATAAGAGTCAGAAGTTTAACTCTAGTGAAGAGGGATTATTATGTGCTATCATGGAACTTGTTTTAACCAACAATGTTTTTAAGTTTAGAGACCAACTATATTTGCAACAGTGGGGGGTAGCCATGGGCACCCCCTGCGCCAACACTTACGCGAATATAGTCATGCTGTATTGGGAGCAGAAACATTTGTTCACACATGATAGTTTCAAGAAAATTAGCCTCTATAAACGCTTTGTTGATGATGTTCTTTTATTTTGGCATGGGAGCACATCTGAGCTTCTAGTCTTTATAGAACAGTTAGAATCTACTACTGACTTTCTGAGTTTCACGATATGTCATGACCTACAGAGTATAGATTTTCTAGATGTGAGATTATATAAGAACATGAATCATAAGACTGAGACAACTATTTTCAGAAAGGAATGTTGGAGGAACACCCTACTCCAGTTTAGTAGTATGCATCCCAGATACGTATTTGATAGCATAATGAAGAGCCAATTCACCAGGATAAAGAGGCTATGTCACAACAGTGTTGAACTCAATAAACAGAGCAGTTTTTTAGAGCAATGTTTTTTGGACAGAGGCTATGACAAAGAAAAGATTAGGAAGGTCAAGAATCAGGTTCTATTCAATGAAGAGACTGCTTTAGTTGGCAATCACATAAGAACGTTTGGTTTTCGTGGCAAGAAGTCCTTTGACAATTCCAGAGTCAGAATCAATCTCAGATACACCAGTGACATCCATCACATTAAAGATATTATTCTAAGCAATTGGCATATTCTCTTGACTGATCAACAGTTAGCAATGATAGTGGGCTCCACACCTTCATACACATTTAAGTAACAGTAAGAATCTCAGTAGACTCCTATGTATAGAGTCTAATAATGTTAATAAGAATATAAGTATTAACAAGGATGTGAAGTCAGGTACTTTTCCTTGTAACAAGTGCAGTGCATGTACATTGATTACTACAGTCCAGGAGTTTGAACATCCAGTGTTGAACTACAGGTTTGAACCACATCACAAAGGTACATGTGTAAGCAAGAACCTTATATATTTAGCCACATGTCAGAGCTGTACAGTATTCTATGTAGGAATGACTACTAGGACCTTGAGGGAGAGGATACTGGAACATGCTTTAGATATCAGGAAGTGTGATACCAAAGTGCTTTGGCTAAACACATTGCTAATAATCCAACACATTCATTTGTATTTAGAATCCTACAGACAGTCCCACCTAATTCTAGAGAAGGAGACATTTTCAATGATTTAGAGCTGGTGGAACTCTCTTGGATTTTCAAACTCAAAGCACATTATGAGCCAGGACTTAATCAATATGTTAGTGTAAGGGCTCCGTTGAAAGGACGCAGTGCAAAGTAATTCTCTTAACCATGTCTGATTTTCTTTGAACCATGTCTGATTTTAGTGACAGTGTATACAGATATATTTATTTGATTGCACTTGTTTATTATTACATTTTTATTCTACATACAGACTTGGATCAGCAGTTTCTCCTTGACATACTCACAATGTCAGTACAAGAAAGTAGTGTAATTTGTATACCCTATCAGGAGGTTTCAGCCTGCTACGCTTTTGTTAGGTTGACAGTTTTATATACACATTTGGATAGTACATGACCATGTATTTGTATAGATTTTTATAGATTTTTATAGATTTTTATAGATACTAGGTTTCATACCAAGTTTTTTCGTTTCATGACTTTCATATATTGTTTATCTCTTGTAACTTGTGTCTGTTTATGAGTTCCATTTAACACATGCAATTAATTTATTCCAGATGTTTGACCATATTTGTTCCTTTCCAGTTCGATGTGTTTATGTGTTTATTTGATACTGCCGTATCACCAAGTGAGCCATACACATGGCTTCACTAATATGCATACATTTATATTTTCATATACTTTCCTTACACTGTTTATATTTATTTATCAGACATATATACATAGAAAAATTTCATATTGTTGTTTTACACTGTATATATTTTTATATATTTTATTTTTTTTATATATTTTATTTTAGATTTATATATAAGCTAGGTTTTCACTTTTACTGATAATTCATGTAATAGAGTTTTAAAAGGAAGGGCAGTAATTTTATGCCATTGCCTGACAACATTAGATATTTCAGTTTTTATTTTTATTTTTTATTTTTCATTTTTATTTTCATTTTTCTATTGTATTCTACCTCAGCGGCTTTGCACATTCATCATATACTCTTAGGATATATAGGACATAGAGTTTTTAAAACATATATTTATTTCAGTCATTAGGACTGGTTGAATAAGAGTTCTTAAGACACATAGTTTTATGATTAATTACCTTTGTTTCAACTAAGGAGTTTTGTTCATTATTTAACTGTTTGAGCTTTGTTGGTTCTGCATTTATTTATTTATTTATTCCATCTACTCTGCAACATGAGCAATAGTACTTGCCAGTGCTTGGTTTGTTTAATTAGATGATTTTATTCACATGGTTAGGTTTAGATTAATTAAGCTAATTGATCAATTTAGAAATGTGTATATATACTTGGTTTTAGAAGATGTTTGTTGTAAGGATCTGAAGAAGCGTGTCTTGGTACACGTGAAAGCGCTTATCTGTTCACAATAAATACTTTTTATCCATTTATTGTGGTGGTCGACTTCCAGTTTGTATTCTCACATTTCGTGAATACTCTGGGCGCAGTAGATAAGCCAAAGGGCAATGCAGAGAATTAATAATGGGTTGAACCTACAAGAAATCTGAGGTATCTTCTGCAATTTTGTCTGATTGGGACATGCAGGTATGCCTCCTTGAGGTCCAATGTTACCAGCCAAGACTCCTTGCCTAGCATGGGAAGAAGCTGCTGTAATGTGAGCATCTTGAATTTTGGTAAGAGTAAAAATGTGTTTAGGATGGATAGGTCCAAAATAGGTCTCCAATCCTTTCCCTTCCTTGGTACCAGGAATAGTCTGGAATAAAAACCTTGACCTTGTTCGTGAGTAGGTACCTCTTGAATAGCTTTCGTGTCCATGAGATCTGAAATTTGTCTTTGTGCCTCTGCCATTTGATTGTGTGGCAGGTTTGGCATGCCTCTCATTTTTGGAAGGGTGTGAAAATGGAATCTGTAGCCTCTGTTTATAATGTCCAGGATCCATTTGTCTTTTGTGACCATCTGCCAATTTTTTGAAAATAATGCCAGTTTTCCGCCTAAGGGTGCTGCCATTTGAGCCTTGCTTGGCATGCAAAGGGGAAAGTCATTGGGCTTGCTTTCTGAATGGCTGCGAACTATCCTCACCACCTCTTTGTGTAGGAGCTTGCCATTGTCTGCCTCTAAACGATCCTTGAGATTGCCCTCTGCCCCTCGGGCGCCTGTATCTACCTCTTTGGGGTCTGTCCGTGGCTGGAAAGGACCAATTTTTGGAAGGCCAATTTCTACTGAAACGTGGAGGTTGTACCTGTAGAAAATCTTTCACTGTTTGCATTGATTTAGCCTTTTCCTCCATTTTCTTTAATACCTCCTCAGCTTTAACACCAAATACATCTTTTTGTAGAGGGGCATCTAGCAATTTAGCTTTGACATAATCTGGTAAGGTTTGGTCCTTGAGCCAGGCATGTCTACGTATGACTGATCCTGTAACAGCAGCTCTACATGAGGCCTCTAGAGCATCAAAACCACATTGCAAGGTATGTTTACCCACTTGTTCTGCACTATGCATCAAATCCTGCAACTCCTTCAAGTCTGGTTGTTCAGGTTGTGACATTTTGCTTCTCAACTGTGATAACAGAAACTGTTGGTACTTTAGCATATGGAACTGGCAGTTTAATGCCCTCATGGTTAAAGTGGCCGAGGTGTATACCTTTTTTCTCCACCTTTCTAAGGATCTGGAATCTCTCTCGGAAGGTAATGGATTTTTAGCAGTGGAGGCCTAAATTCCCTTGGGGCCCTGTGAGATGGTTTCTGGGTCAGCCGCATGGCTTTTGTATAAAAATTGGTGAGAGTCAGGAACCCGGTAGTACCTGTCAGGCTTGACTGGGGCTGGAGGTAAAGAATCCGGGTTAAGGCAGGCCTCTGAGTACACATCATCTAGTATGTCTAAGACAGGAGGTATAGCCAGAGGCCTGTGCTGAGGTAGCAAGAGAAAATCCCTAAGCCTTTTCTTGTAATCTGAGTACTCTTGGCCTTCCCAGTGGAAGTGCTCCCTTAATGTATGCAAGGTTTCCTCAAATGAGTAATCCTATGGGGGGGGGGGGGGAGACAGAGGGAATGGACTCCTCTGCATCAGAATCTTCAAAAGGGGAGTAAGAATGTTCCTGTTCATCAGAGTGCTCTGAAATAATGGAGGCCTGGTCAGAGGAGGGGGATTCTTCCTCCACTCTGGGCCTTTTGTCCGGGGGGGGTTTGAGAACCCCTGATAAGAGTAATTAAATCCTCAGCCATTTTAAGCATCTGTTTTTAGGCATGGGGCCTGGAGAAGGGCACTATGTAGCTTGTCTCTTAGAATGCATGGCTGCTTTAGACTTAGTGAAAGCCTTGATGGAAAAAGAAGAGGAAGGTCTGAAGACACCTTGAGAGGAGGCAGACCTGTCTACATTTTGAGATTCATCACCAAAAGTGGCTCCGGTATCTGTAGTCGGGGTGTGGGCCGAGGAACCTGCGACCACGGGCACAGAAGACACCACCAATGAAGTGTCGTCGGTAGGCAGGGGCTGCGTAGGCACCTCGCTAAGAACCGGACCACCTGTAGTCGGCTTTGGCATGGTGTCGGTAGAGGCCGCGGACCTCGTGTGTCGGTCCTTATCTTTGCGGTTTTTAGACAAAACTGGAGTCGGAGTATCCGACGACATAATATAGTTAAATTTTTTGCCAAAATAGTGCTGGGCGAACTCCGCCCGACACTTAATGGTGCGTTTGTTGAATGTAGCACAAAAACGACAGGCCGAGACGTCGTGGTCTGGGCCTAAGCAAGGAATGCAGAGGGAATGAAAATCCTTATGCGGTATTTGCTTCCCACATGAAATACAATTATTAACTTTGTCTGACATCGGTCTGAGGCAAGAAAAGTTTCCCCAACGGGGTACTTGGCTTTCAAGAAGACTTTGGTTGCAAAATTTTTGTAATTTCAGGAGCTGGCCGACTGGCACTTGCGAAGTGCTTCTGCTTCGGGCACCACGCGGCAAGAAAGACTGAAGAAAATGGCGTCGGCTGGTTCTTTTATACCCCTGTCGCACTGACGTCAGGGAAGAAGCGACGACAACTGACGCCGGACCTAGACTTTGGAATTCGGCCGACCGAGGACCCGCCTGACGGCAGGAGAACCCATCTGTTATGACTGCAGCTGTATGCACGATGAACATCGAGGGAATAGACTCCTCTGCATCAGAGTCTTCGAATGGAGAATAGGCATAATCCTGGTCCTCAGATAGTTCTGAGGTAATAGAAGCTTGATCTGAGGAAGGGTAGTCTTCCTCTAATCTGGGCCTTTTGTCAGAGGGGGGATGAGAACCCCTGATAAGAGTAATCAAATCCTCAGCCATTTTAAGCATCTGTTTTTTAGGCATGGTGCCTTGAGAGGGGGTCTGAGGAACCTGTTTTTTGGTTTTCATGGCTGCTTTAGATTTGGTGAAGGCTTTAATAGAGAAGGAGGAAGGCCTGAAGACCCCTTGAGAAATGGCAGGCCTGTCTAAATTCTGAGTTTCCCCGCCAGGAGTGGCGTCAGGATCTGTAGTAGGGATGGGGGCCGAGGAGCCTGCGACCTCGGGTACTGAAGACACCGGTAATGCATTGTCATCGGTACTCAGGGGCTGCGTAGGCGCCTCGCTGAGTACCGGAGAACTGGTAGTCGGCCTTAGCGTGGTTTCAGTGGGTGGAGCGGACCTCGTATGTCGGTCTTTATCTTTGCGTTTTTTGCTCAAAACTGGAGTCGGAGTATCCGACGACATAATATAATTAAATTTTTTGCCAAAAAAGTGAAGGGTGAACTCCGCCCGACGCTTAATAGTGCGCTTACTGAATCTAGCACAAAAACGGCAGGCCGAGACGTCGTGGTCTGGGCCTAAGCAAGGTATACAGAAAGAGTGGACATCCTTATGCAGTATTTGCTTCCCACATGAAATGCAATTATTAACTTTGACATCGGTCTGAGGCAAGAAAAGTTCCCCCAATGGGGTACTTAGCTTTCAAGAAGACTTCGGCTGAAATACTTTCGTAAATCTCAGGAGCTGGCCGACCGGCACTTGTGAACTGCTTCTGCTTCGGGCACCGCGCGGCAAGAAAGACTGAAGAAAATAGCGTCGGCTGCCTCTTTTATACCCCTGCCGCACTGACGTCAGGGAAGAAGCGACGACAACCGACGCCAGACCTAGACTTTGGAATTCGGCCGACCGAGGACCCGCCTGACGGCAGGATAACCCATCTGTTATGACTGCAGCTGTATGCACGATGAACATCCACATCTTCTTCTGTCCGTTTTGGTTCTTAGAGAAGGACCTCTGGGGAGCAGAGAAGCGGATTCCGACGGCAGATGTCTTCCCGTCCTTTTCACTCTGGACCAAAGTATCTCGCATGGTTTTGCCGAAGAGGGCACAACCATCAAAAGGGGCATTAACGAAAGACGCCTTAAATGGTTCCGCGAAATCACAGTGCCGGAGCCAGGCCTCACGTCTCATAACGAGGCCCGCTCCACTGGCTCTAGCGGCTCCTTCCGTGGCATGAGACAGTAGCCACATAGAGGTGTTAGATATGGATCGTAGAGTGGCCATCCAGGTGGAGTGCAATTGTTTGTCCTCCGCCGACATGGACTCGGGAGGCAACGCAGCGTACTCTTTGATAAGGTCCCGCTGCAGTCGAAGCACATGTGCCATGTAGTTCAGCGACCTCACAGAGAAGGTAGCCGAACTAAACACCCGCTTCCCTAGGCGGTCCATCGACCGAGACTCCTTGCTCAGGGGATGAACCAAGGGACTCTCCTGAGCAAGTTCCCTCTTTGTGGCCGCCGCCACCAACATGGCATCTACAGGGGGGCCTTTGCTCCAGTGGGATTTGTCGGAGGGTGGGCTGAGAATCTTGTCCAGGCGCTTGGGGACTGGCTCCACAGTGTCCGGCTTCTTCCATGCCCTGGTAGTAATCAAGTCTACCAGTGGGTCGGCCGGAGGGGACACCCAAGAGGTAGACGGGCCTGCTTCAAACGCCTCCAGGAACACGGATTCGTCCGAGGTAGGCTTTGGGGCAGACTACCCCCCCCCCCTCTCCCTTATTCTGAGCATCTCCATGATGTCACCAAATGTCCTCAGTCAAGGATTCGGGGGAGTCCAGGTGCCTCCTCTTGCACCTTCGCTTGTGAGGAACCTCTTCGGGGGGGCTGTCCGAGGAGGCCTCACCAGCAACGTCTTGTTCCAATGGAACTACCTGGGACGTCAGAGCAGGCTGTCCCTGGGGCCGGGTGATGGATGTCGGACCCAACTGAGGAGGAGTGCAGGGTGGAGCCGTGGCAAAGGCCAGGGGGGCCTGGAATCCCTCGACAGTGCCCTCTCCACCACGTCGAATGCAGAGGGAGAGCTGCTCTCTCTGGGATCCGAGAGCAGACCCTCCCTCAGATCCGACGGACGGATCGGAGCCAGCGCCGAAGCAATCGGATCCGGCGGACCAGCATGCTCCGACCTGGATGGAGCCGAAGACATACCGATACAGCCGGATCCGAAGCTGAGCCCTTGGCTCCGAGAGCTCGGATCCAAAGAAAATGGACCCGACAGACTCGAGGGAAGTGTCGGCGCTGACGTACCAGAGACTATCAGTGCCGACACATCCCCGGCTCCAAGGCTGCCCGGCTCCGAAGACTCCGAACCTGGGAACCGTGACGGAGAAGGAGCTATCGGGGCAAAGAAGGGGGTCGAGCTCCCCCCGGAGAGGGGGGGAGGCAGGAGCACTCCCATCTGCAGTTGGGCCTGGAGGAATCTTCTCATCATCCGGTCCAAATCTGCATCGGTGAGACTTCGGGTAGATCTCGACGAGGCCACCGAGGCGGAGCGGGAGTGTCGCCTCGATGACCTCGACGGAGATCAGGTCTCCTCCTCAGGGCCCAGTGAAAAGCACGGGGACCGGATCCGAGAAGGAGACCACCCAGAAGTCCTAGAGGGAGAAGCCCGCTTAGCCGGGGGGGGGGGCAACGAAGCAGAAGACTCGGCCCGCCACTCGTGGTGCTTCTCTTTCCTCCTTTCTTTCCTAGCCTCCCTCTCTTCCAGGCCTAAGGCGGGAGGTTGAGTCCCGGCCGGGGGGAGGGAAGCAGGAGTGGCAGTCGCCACAGCGGGAGCCACGGGAGGACCGGAGGTAGAAGCAGAGTCCGGGGGCAGAAGACCCGCCAGAATCAGCTTAGACCTCCGGTCCTTGAGTGCCCTGGGGTTGAACGCTGCACAGATAGTACAACCAGAGGACAGGTGCTCAACCCCAAGGCACAACACACACCGAGTGTGGCCATCTGCTGGGGATAGCTTATGGCCACACTCGGTGCACTTAGAAAACACTAACTTTGGGGCCTCAGACATACTAGAAGGTAAAAACCACATACACTAGGCCCCAAACACACAACCCTGACGGAACCACGAAGGAAGGGGGAGGTTAGAATATGGAACAAAATAAATTAAACTAAGATGGTTCTAAGGGATAAGGGACCAGAAAAACACAGTCACACAAAGAGTTAAGGAGAAAGGGGTAGAAAAGTTAAATTTTCTCACAAAATTGACGAAAAACTCCTGGAACCTGGGATTAAGCTGCTGAAGTAAACTGCGGTAAACTAGATCTGGGGTCAGTCAGGGTTGGCAGGGGATTATGGGTAGGGGGAGGAGCTTGGAGCTCGGATCTAAAGCTGTTGAAAACTGCCGGCTCGGATCCGAGGTCGGATCCGATTCCCATAGGTTGCTGCACAAATGAAGTTAACTATTTCAGATCCAGTGTTATTCTTACGGTTTGCTTCCTTCAGATTGAGGCATTACTTCAGCAGATCATGAAGTAAAATTATTTTTATGGTGGAAAAACAGGCTCCGCAAACTTCAAGCTGCTCACTGAGTAATGGTTTACTTGCTTGTCTAGCTCTTTTTCATCGGTCTTTATCTTTTTGGCCAGGTGAGATTGAGATTCCCGATTGTACTAGGGAACTGTTGCTTCGGTGAATAGCCTTTCAAAAATCTTTGTTTGGATATACTTCTCAACTGTACCTTTACTGTAAGGCATGTTTTGAGTCTTAAGCATTCCATTGCGCAAATTGTTCTGTATTGAAAGTTCAGTCACGCGTTTTTTTTTTTGTTTGTTTTTTTGCTAAGAATGTTTTAATGTTTTTTTTAAGTATGAATAAATACTACTAATATTCTGGGAACTTCCAAGTTGTAGTTACTTTGCCCATTTGTCCTGCATTGTGAGAGGTAGTGCTCCCATATTTTAGAGAAAGAAAGTTAAGAGCTATGGGCTGGCCTGACTGTTACGAATATTATTAGCTATAGAGGCTTGCACACAGTTCCCGAATGGCTAAATTTATGTAAGTGATATCAGTGAGGTTGTGAAACAAGTAAACAGGTCAAGCAATGTTTATGAAGCTTTGTGGTGAGAAGTTTTGTTTTAACGCAACCTATAACAAGAGTGTTTTTTACTGAGTAACTCAGGTATCTAAACCAGTTTGTGATAGTTGAAGTTGGCTTACCTCTAATCATACATCTCAAGTGTCTAGAATTTCGCAAAACTTCACAAAATGTACTGATTTTTGCCTAATATTTTGGTCTTCATAGAATTTGTTGTTTTCTAGTAGATCACTGAGGATTAAAGACACTAAGTAATGACGGGCATTTGAGTTTCAGACTCGAGTGCTAATGCAAACCCTCTTGGTCTGTCAACTTTTTAAGTTTATAAAATAAATATATAAATTCATCACCTGGTTGTGCCTTTGTTCAGGCTTCTTAAAGAATTTGAGAGTGGTATGAAATGGTCTAACCCATTATGTTATATCTATGTGAATATTATGTTCAGGATAACCAGGATGTAACATTTTGTATGTCAGTTTTATAGGTAAATAATAGGGTATCAGGTGGCAGACTATTACAAACCTAGGTAATGGTCATACGAGAGGTGCTCAGATGAGAAGAACACGCTTGCCAAAAGGTTGCCAAATGTTAATTGACTGTAGGAAAGCACTTTACTGTACATTCTGCCTACAAGTCAAAGTAATAAGAAATTTTTCAGATGAGCCATTAAACTGAAGCCCAGTATGCTGGAGCTGATGGTAGTATAGGTGGATGTAAAGGATCTTACAGTACTTCTTAAAAAGAGTAGGGAAACTGTCCAGTGTGTGTAAATGCCACCTTGGGCCCTTTTAAATGAGGCTGCTGGCGTAGTGGACTAAACTGATCAACATGTAAATAAATGACTACACTGAAAATTATATGATTCAGTGCAGTACAAGCCAGGGAGGCTCACTGCACATATTGCATTCATTAAGGTATGCTATAATTAACATGAATTAATACTTTTAAATGGATCAGCCAGATAAGTTTGACAGTTTAGCTTGTCTTAGTATATTTCTGATTATACTCAGTAGTTGACTGACTGAGATAAACTATTTGCTGACTACCAGCATGGAGCTACCCTATATTTTGGTCATTTTCTTGAGTTTGTCAGTCGTGTGGAAAAATGGTGGGAAGAAGGGCTCATATCTAAGTGATATAGTCTTTTATTGAATTACTCAGGTCTTGTCCTTACTGATGATAATGACTCTGTTACATAGCAGCTGCACAAGGTAATATAATGAATGCCTACTCAACAGGTTATGTGGAGCAATTAGCACCTGTGCCTGAGCATGCATAACTTTGCAGGAATGAAATGCAGGTCATTAGCACATTACCAATAAGTGCAGTTACAATATATCACTGACTCTATCACTTTTCAGGCCAAACTCTCAGCAGCTGTCACTGTTATTCACATATGTAGAAGTAGTTATCACACTGATGAATGCAAAAGCCAGCTTTGGGTGTTTCTCCACTTTGAGTCATTGCAATCCTCTTTCCACACCAGTTTATTTCATTTTTTACAATTTCAAAATGTTACAAATGTATGACACAAAATATGGACATAGAATTTAAATATTGTTCTTTTTAACTTGGTTACTGAAATTAATTTGTTGTTTTTACATGAGAAAGTTGCTAGAATAAGAGGATTTGTGGTAGACTGTATGAAGGATATGAATATATATATATATATATATATATATATATATATATATATATATATATATATATATATATGAATATATATATATGTTATTTAGTGCCTTGCATCAGTAATGGTTTTCTTATAAATTAGTACGGTCATATGATATACTACACAATGACTCTCTTAGGGGTATACATTTTTGCTTTGTTCATGTTTTTGTGTGTATGTGGAAGAATATAGTTCATAGAGTTCATAGATTAGTACTAAGCTAACTGCCCTTGCGAGCCATTTTAAGCTTAGCCAATTATCCCTTGTGAGACTCAAACCCTGCACCTTGTGTTTGTAAGGCAAACACCTTAACCATTAAGCCACCCTCCCAACCCTTATGTGTATATTTTACACTGTTTACTTTAATTGTAAGGCAATGACAATATCCAAACTCATATATGTTGTCTTTATTTATTTGAGCCTAACCTGTGCTGTTGTGGTAAAATATTTCATGTGCTTTTGAAATGTGAAGTCATTTAGTTGAGTTACTGATTATAGTCTTGTTCTTTATTTATTATGAAATAGGTTTAAGACTCAGATTATGGAAATTATGATTTTTTTTTCATATTTTGGTACATAACTTTGTAATGGAGAATCTGAATGTGCTAAGTAATACCTCATTTTGAAGACCGTATTCATTGTTCCAACATGGTAAAATAACTGTGCGTCTATTTTGTACACACTTACAGATATCAAAGTTTGTTTCGGAGTTATGGAAATTATTTTTTTTTCATATTTTGGTACATAACTTTGTAATGCAGCATCTGAATATGCTAAGTAATACCTCATTTTGAAGACAGTGTTACTCCTTACAACATGGTAAAAGTAAGTACAGTTTTGTACCTACCATAAATGTAGATGTTCGAGTGCTAATACAGCTGCAGTCATAACAGATGGGTTCTCCTGCCGTCAGGTGGGTCCTCGGTCGGCCGAATTCCAAAGTCTAGGTCCGGCGTCGGTTGTCGTCGCTTCTTCCCTGACGTCAGTGCGACAGGAGTATAAAGGAACCAGCCGATGCCATTTTCTTCAGTTTTTCTTGCCCCAGATGTCAGGTGCCCCCAGAAGGAAGGCAATACATAAATTTGTGTAATAAAGCAGTGCAATATAATCAAAATACAGTAGTTGCAAGCAAATACACCATAAATGAATACCCCAATCAGGTTGTATGAGGATGTGTTAGCCTATAGGCCTGTCCCAAGAGGGGAAGGAGGGACAGCTGTATTAGCACTCGAACATCTACATTTATGGTAGGTACAAAATTGTAATATGTTCGTGCATACAGCTGCAGTCATCACAGATGGGTAGAATCCCAAAGCTAAG
This sequence comes from Protopterus annectens, assembly GCF_019279795.1. Classification (NCBI taxonomy): domain Eukaryota; kingdom Metazoa; phylum Chordata; order Ceratodontiformes; family Protopteridae; genus Protopterus; species Protopterus annectens. The sequence goes on along the minus strand of NC_056744.1, from coordinate 118,671,052 downwards.
AAAGGGGTGGTAGGCACTAGGTGGAACTAGGAAGAGCCAGGATGCCCTGAAAGACTGCAGTGGCAAAGCCTGCTCTAGTTTTGGAGTATAATGGTAGGTGGTAGTGCTTGGAGAAGGTATGCACAGAACTCCAAGTGGCTGCTTCCAATATATCTTTGGTAGGAACTCCTCTGAGGAAAGCTGCAGAGATAGCTGTGGCCCTTGTGGAGTGAGATCTGATGCCTGTAGGTACAGTTTTGCCATGAATAGAATAGCAAAAGCGCATGCAGTGGGCTATCCATTTTGAGATTGTCTGTTTCGAAATTGGCTTTCCTTGAGCTCCTACAGCATAGGACACAAAGAGCTGTTCTGATTTTCTGAAAGGCTTTGTTCTGTCCAGATAATAACGGAGTTGTCTGTGGATGTCCAAGGAATGTAGTAATCTCTCCCCTTTGTTTTGAGGATTAGGATAAAAGGTAGGTATGTGTATAGCCTGATTCAAAGCTACCCTGGATACCACTTTAGGCATAAAGGACAGATTGGTTGGTAAGGAAACTCTGTCCTGATGGAAGATGATAAAAGGCTGCACAGCCATGAGAGCTTGTAGTTCTGAAACTCTATGACCTGAGGTAATAGCTAGAAGGAAAGCTGTTTTCCAGGACAAATATTGCAAATCTGATGAGGCAGCTGGCTCAAAGGGAGGCAGGGTCAGTTTTTCCAGAATGAAATTGAGATCCCAAGCAGGTATTGGTTGTTTCCTTGGGGGTCTTAGATTCTTAGCCCCTCTGAGGAACTGTCTTAAGAGAGGGTGAGAGAATAAGGGTGGATCAGTGCTGTATTCTGCAGAAATGGCTGAGGCATGGATTTTGATGGAGGAGAATGAAATTCCACTGCTTAGCAGCTCAGCTAGATACTTTAGTATTTGAGGTAAATTCAGTTTTCCAGGATCCTGGCCCTTTTTCTCATTCCAGACACAAAACCATTTCCATTTTGCAGAGTAAGCTTTTCTAGTTGACGGCCTTCTGGCCTCCAAAATGACATCCTGCACCTCCTTGGAGAGTAGGGTCTGTTGTGATGCTAAGGAATCTTCCATGCGGCTAGATTGAGTGTTTTTAGCTGGCTGTGAAGAGTTTTGAAGCTGTGCTGAGTCAGAAGAGGCATTAGAGGAAGGGTCCATGGTGGGGAATGCGTCAGGCTCCTCAGGAGTGGGTACCAGTGTTGTCTTGGCCAGTCCGGAGCAATGAGAATCATCTTTGGTCTGTCTGCTCTGGTTTTCAATAGAACTTTGGGCAGCAGAGGAAGAGGTGGGAAGGCATAAACTGTCATTGATGTCCAACTGAAAGAGAGAGCGTCCACTCTCCAGGCCTTTGGATGGAACCTCCTTGAGCAGAATTTTGTCAATTGGTGATTTTTGTGGGAGGCAAAGAGATCTATGTCTGGCCTTCGCTATGCTTGGATTATTTCTGTAAAAACTTTTGGATGTAACTTCCATTCTTGTGGGTCTGTCATATTTCTGCTTAGGTTGTCTGCCAGCGTGTTTTCCTTGCCTGGCAAGTACTGTGCTTGTAGTTCGATTTGTAAGTCCATGGCCATGTTCCAAAGTGACATGGCCAGTTTGCATAGGGGGTATGAATGTGTTCCTCCCTGTTTGTTTATGTACCACATAACTGTGGTGTTGTCCGTTCTTATCAATAGTTGACCTGGTTGCAGAAGGTCCTTGAAAGCTATAATAGCATTTATTACTGCTAGCATTTCCTTTTGATTGATGTGAAGGTGCTTTTCTTTTTGGGACCATTTGCCCTGAATGCACCGATCTGTCATGTGCGCCCCCCCATGCGTAGTCCGAGGCGTCTGTTGTGATGACTTGATTTGCTTGAGGCTTGCTGAATGGAAGACCTGTGTTTGTTTGGCATGCTTGAGCCCACCACAGAAATTCCTTTTGTAGACATGGAATTAGTGGTATTATTGTCTCTAAACTGTGGCTGTGTTGAGACCATATGTTTTTCAGGTACCATTGAAGTTTCCTCATATACAGCTTTGCACATGGGATTAGTAAGATGCAAGATGCCATGAATCCCAGAGCATGCAGGATTTTCCTTGCAGTCAGCCTGGTGCAATTTGCTAGTGCTCTGAAGTATTGAGTTAGTTGCCCCTGCTTCTCTGGCATGAGGTAGGCCATCTGGGTGTTTGTGTCCAAGTTGGCACCCAGGAAAATTATCTTCCGAGAGGGTATTAGCCTTGATTTCTTTTTGTTGACTGTGTATCCCAGAGAGCTCAACAACATTATTACATAAGCCAGATGTTTCAGAAGAATGTGCTTGCTGTCCGCTTGGATCAGGCAGTCGTCCAAATAGGGGTATATTTGTATCCCTTGAAGTCTGCAGTAGGCAATTACGGATGCCAGGCATTTCGTGAATACTCTGGGCGCAGTAGATAAGCCAAAAGGAAATGCAGAGAATTGATAATGGGTTGAACCTGCAAGAAATCTGAGGTATCTTCTGCAATTTTGTCTGATTGGGACTTGTAGGTATGCCTCCTTGAGGTCCAATGTTACCAGCCAAGACTCCTTGCCCAGCATGGGAAGAAGTTGCTGTAGAGTGAGCATCTTGAATTTTGGTACGAGTAGAAATGTGTTTAGGATGGATAGGTCCAAAATAGGTCTCCAATATTATCCCTTCCTTGGTACCAGGAATAGCCTGGAATAAAAACCTTGACCTTGTTCGTGCGTAGGTACCTCTCGAATAGCTTTCATGTCTATGAGATCTGTAATTTGCCTTTGTGCCTCTGCCCTTTGATTGTGTGGCAGGTTTGGCATGCCTCTCATTTTTGGAAGGGTGTGAAAATGGAATCTGTAGCCTCTGTTTATGATGTCCAGGATCCATTTGTCTTTTGTGACAATATGCCAATTTCTTGAAAATAATGCCAGCTTTCCTCCTAAGGGGGCTGCCATTTGAGTCTTGTTTGGCATGCAAAGGGGAAAGCCATTGGGCTTGCTTTCTGAATGATTGCGAGTTATCCTCACCACCTCATTGTGTAGGAGCTTGCCATTGTCTGCCTCTAAACGATCCTTGGGATTGTCCTCTGCCCCTCGGGCGCTTGTATCTGCCTCTTTGGGGTCTGTCCGTGGCTGGAAAGGACCAATTTTTGGAAGGCCAATTTCTACTGAAACGTGGGGGTTGTACCTGTAGAAAATCTTTCACAGTTTGCATTGATTTAGCCTTTTCCTCCATTTTCCTTAATACCTCCTCAGCATTAGCACCAAATAATACATCCTTTTGAAGAGGGGCATCTAGTAATTTAGCTTTGACATGATCAGACAAGGTTTGTTCCTTGAGCCAGGCATGTCTATGTATGACTGATCCTGTAACAGCAGCTCTACATGAGGCCTCTAGAGCATCAAAACCACATTGTAAGGTATGCTTACCCACTTGTTCTGCACTATGCATCAAATCCTGCAACTCCTTCAAGTCTGGTTGCTCAGGTTGTGACATTTTACTTTTCAATTGTGATAACAAAAACTGTTGGTATTTTAGCATATGGAACTGACAGTTTAAGGCCCTCATGGTTAAGGTAGCCGAGGTATATACCTTTTTCCCCACCTTTCTAAGGATCTGGAATCTCTCGGAAGGTAATGGATTTTTAGCAGTGGAGGCCTTAATTCCCTTGGGGCCCTGTGAGATGGTTTCTGGGTCAGCAGCGTGGCTTTTGTATAGAAATTGGTGCGAGTCATGAACCCTGTAGTACCGGTCAGGCTTAACTGGGGCTGGAGGCAGAGAGTCCGGGTTAAGGCAGGCCTCCGAGTAAACATCATCTAGGATGTCCAAGACAGGAGGTATAGCCAGAGGCCTGTGCTGAGGTAGTAAGAGAAATTCCCTAAGCCTTTTCTTGGAATCTGAATAATCTTGGCCTTCCCAGTGGAAGTGTTCCCTTAAGGTATGCAAAGTTTCCCCAAATGAATAATCCTCTGGGGGGGGATACAGAAGGAATGGACTCCTCCGCATCAGAGTCTTCAAAATGGGAGTAAGAATGTTCCTGATCATCAGAGTGCTCTGAAATAATGGAGCCCTGATCAGAGGAGGGGGATTCTTCCTCCACTCTGGGCCTTTTGTCCGGTGGGGGTTGAGAACCCCTGACAAGAGTAATTAAATCCTCAGCCATTTTAAGCATCTGTTTTTTAGGCATGGGGCCTGGAGATGGGCCCTGAGTAGCGTGTCTCAGAGTGGATGGCTGCTTTAGACTTAGTGAAAGCCTTGATGGAGAAAGAAGAGGAAGGTCTGAAGACACCTTGAGTGGAGGTAGACCTGTCCACATTTTGAGGTTCAACGCCAAGAGTGGCTTCGGTATCAGTAGTCGGGGTGTGGGCCGAGGAGCCTGCAACCTCGGGCACAGGAGACACTGCCAATGAAGTGTCGTCGGTAGTCAGGGGCTGCGTAGGTGCCTCGCTGAGAACCGGACCACGTGTAGTCGGCTTTGGCGTGGTGTCGGTAGAGGCCACGGACCTCGTGTGTCGGTCCTTATCTTTGCGTTTTTTAGACAAAACTGGAGTCGGAGTATCCGACGACATAATATAGTTAAATGTTTTTCCAAAATAATGCTGGGCGAACTCCGCCCGACGCTTAATGGTGCGTTTGTTGAATGTAGCACAAAAGCGACAGACCGAGACGTCGTGGTCTGGGCCTAAACAAGGTATACAGAGGGAATGGAAATCCTTATGCGGTATTTGCTTCCCACATGAAATACAATTATTAACTTTGTCTGACATCGGTCTGAGGCAAGAAAAGTTTCAACAGGGTACTTAGCTTTCAAGAAGACTTCGGTTTCAAAATTTTCGTAATTTCAGGAGCTGGCCGACCGGCACTTGCGAACTGCTTCTGCTTCGGGCACCGCGCGGCAAGAAAGACTTAAGAAAATGGCGTCCGCTGGTTCCTTTATACCCCTGTCGCACTGACGTCAGGGAAGAAGCGACGACAACCGACGCCGGACCTAGACTTTGGAATTCGGCCGACCGAGGACCCGCCTGACGACAGGAGAACCCATCTGTTATGACTGCAGCTGTATGCACGATGAACATCTGTGTCTGGGCCCTGTACACATGTATAGATATCACAGTTTCTTTAGTCTTGTAGGGTTATGAAAATTATACATTTTCAATACTTCTCATTATTATGCCCATATCTTTGCAAGGGAACATGGTGATCACACAAATGATGCATCATTTTGAAGCTGATAATGAGCCGCACAACTTCTACACTGATATGTAGCCTCTGTCTGTTACAGGTGATGAGATATGATGCTTTGTTTATTTATCAATAATGAGAAATATTATATTAATCATATTCCTGTGAATATCTCCGTAAATGAGCATCACACAGTAATGGTTAAGGTATCATTTTAAAGCAGTCATTCATACAAACAAATTAAATATAATTTGTATGGGTCTACATGGTACACTGCCCAAGATATTGTGCTTTGCTTTTCCAAAAAGGTAAAAAATATGCACAATATCAGCATTCCTTGCCAAATATTTAATAATGACTGATACACACTATCAACATTTACACTGTTTGAAAGTTCAGTGTCTGCTGATCAACTTTCGCGTTTACATTTTTAGTCTAGCTCTTATAGTTAGAGTTATGAACATTTGTTTTCTGTATGGTATTACAAATGGATTTTCTGAAAATGAGCTCAGGCTGCACTGTTGTTCCTATGGTGGAATTAAGCAGACAGCTTTTTCTGAGCTGCTCCGGAGTGAATGAGTTAACTAGGCAGCTTTCTGTAGAAATTTGGGAATTAGGGGAATTGGTGGATACACACAGATAAGACTGGGAGGCCAATCGTGGAGTACAGCATCTGTCTGTGATTCCCCTTGTTGGGGGGATGAGGGGAAAGAAGCTGCTTCACTTTAGGGAAAATGCAAAAAAAAAAAAAAAAGCTAACAGTAAGGCTGGCCCCACTGACTGAAAATCTTATCTGTCACTTTCTTGTTGACAGACCACTCGTGAGGTAGTAAAATGGACCTGCTCAGGTTGTCTGCTGTCACACTGGACTTCCTGGAATGTGCGTTGCTATTAAAATGCAGTTGAAAGTGATCGCCCATTGCCAAACCCTGAGGGCTTCTTAACACAAGGGGGTAAGACCAGATTCCCCCCTTGCTGGTTGACGTACCACACTACATACATGTCCATTTGAAAGTACAGTTGTGTACACTTACCATAAATGTAGATGTTCGAGTGTATCCACTGCTGCAGTCATCACACTCGGGTTACCTGCCTGCAGGTAGCCTTCAGTTGGCCCGAATACCAGAGACTTAGTATTTCTGCGTCAGATGCTGTCACTCCCGGACTGTCAGGGGTATAAAAACAGGCAGCAGACGCCATTACATCAGTTTTTCTTGCCCCAAATGGCAGGAGCCCCCCCAAACAGGGAGCTAGGTTATGGTGGGGAAACCACCAGTAAAAAGTAAATACAAATACCAATACCCCACAAGGGGTTACTAATAGCCATAGATAGGAGAGAGAGAGAGAAAACCAGGAGGCTGGAGGGAGGGAAACCAGGATTGCAACAGTGAATGCACTCTAACATCTACATTTATGGTAAGTGTACACAAAGTACAGTTTTGTACCTACCATAAATGTAGATGTTCGAGTGCTAATACAGCTGCAGTAATCACAGATGGGTTTGCAGCCGTCAGACGGTCCCTCGGTCGGCCGAATTCCAAAGTCTTGGTCCGGTGTCGGTTGTCGTCGCTTACTCTTCTGACGTCAGGAAGGCCAGAGTATAAGACACAGTGACGCCATGTTCTTCAGTCTTTCTTGCCCCAGATGTCAGGTGCCCCCAAAAGGAAGGCAATACATAAATAAGGCTTATCCACATATGCAAGCAATGCAAAGTAATGCAAAATCAGTGTAAGCAAGCAAATAAAACATAGCAGGATAACCCAGTCAGGAAGTATGAAGAGGTTGTTAGGCCCCATGCCCTTACCAAGTAGGGAAGGAGGGAGGGAAACCTGTACTGCAGCTGTATTAGCACTCAAACATCTACATTTATGGTAGGTACAAAACTGTACTATGTTCATCGTGCATACAGCTGCAGTAATCACAGATGGGTAGAGTCCCAAAGCTATGCATGGGGTGGTAGGTACTAAGAGGAACTGGGTTGAGCCAGAATGCCCTGCAAAACAGCAGTGGCAAAGCCTGCTCTTGTTCTGGAATATAGGGGCAGGTGGTAGTGTTTTGTGAAGGTATGTACAGAACTCCAAGTGGCTGCCTCCAAAATATCCTTAGTAGGCACACCTCTGAGGAAGGCTGTAGAGGTGGCTGTGGCCCTGGTGGAGTGAGATCTGATACCAGTAGGGACAGATTTTCCATGATAGGAGTAACAAAAACGTATGCAGTGGCCAATCCACTTGGAAATGGTCCGTTTGGTAACTGGTTTCCCTTGAGCCCCTACGGCATAGGACACAAAAAGTTGTTCTGATTTCCTGAAGGACTTTGTTCTGTTCCAAGTAGTAACGTAGCTGCCTATGGATGTCTAAAGAGTGAAGCAGCCTTTCCCCTTTGTTTTGAGGGTTGGGATAAAAAGTAGGTAGGTGTATGGCTTGGTTTAAGGCTACCCTGGATACCACTTTTGGCATAAAAGATGGGTTAGTACGAAGTGAAACCCTATCCTGATGGAAGATGAGGAAGGGCTGCACCGCCATGAGGGCCTGTAGTTCAGAAACCCTACGAGCTGAAGTGATGGCCAGAAGGAAAGCTGTTTTCCAGGACAAATATTGCATATCTGTTGAGGCAGCAGGTTCAAAAGGAGGCAATGTTAATTTTTCTAGTATGTAATTAAGGTCCCAGGCTGGTATTGGTTGCTTCCTTGGAGGTCTTATATTCTTTGCCCCTCTGAGGAACTGTCGTAAGAGTGGGTGAGAGAATAAGGGAGGATCCGTGTTGAATTCTGCAGAAATGGCTGAAGCATGTATTTTAATGGAAGAAAATGAAAGTCCACTGTTCAGCAGTTCAGCTAGGTACTGTAAAACCTGAGGCAAGTTCAATTTTCTAGGGTCCTGTCCTTTTTTCTCATTCCAACAGCAAAAACGCTTCCATTTTGCAGAGTAAGCTTTTCTAGTAGATGGTCTTCTCGCCTCCAAAATGACATCCTGCACCTCCTTGGAGAGTAGGGTCTGTTGTGGTGTTAAGGAATTTTCCATGCAGCGAGGTTGAGTGTTTTCAGCTGACTGTGAAGGGTTTTGTAGCTGTTCTGAGTCAGCAGAAGGGGTATTAGAGGCAGGGACCAGGGAGGAATATGCGTTAGGCTCCTCAGGAGTGGATACCAGTGTTGCCTTGGCCAATCTGGAGCAATCAGTATCATCCTCGGTTTGTCTGTTCTTGCTTTCAAAAGCACCTTGGACAGAAGAGGCAGAGGTGGGAATGCATAAACTGTCCATGCTGTCCAACTGAAAGAAAGGGCGTCCACTTTCCAGGCCTTTGGATGGAAGGTCCTTGAACAAAACTTTTTCAATTGATGGTTCCTGTGGGAGGCAAAAAGATCTATGTCTGGCCTCCCCCACGCTTCGATTATTTCCGTAAACACCTTTGGATGTAACTTCCATTCGTGTGGATCTGTCATATTCCTGCTCAGAGTGTCTGCCAGTGTGTTTTCCAGTCCTGGCAAGTACTGTGCTTGAAGTTCGATCTGTATTTCCAGAGCCAAGTTCCAAAGAGTCATGGCTAGTCTGCACAAGGGGTATGAATGTGTTCCTCCTTGTTTGTTTATGTACCACATAACTGTGGTGTTGTCTGTTCTTATCAGTAATTGTCCTGGAAGCAGGAAGACCTTGAAAGCTGTAATTGCATTTATTACTGCTAGCATTTCTTTTGATTGATGTGAAGGTGCTTTTCCTTGTGGGACCATCTGCCCTGAATGCACCTGTCCTTCATGTGCGCCCAGGCGTAATCTGAGGCGTCTGTGGTTATGACTTGTTTTGCTTGAGGCTTGCAGAATGGAAGGCCTGTGTTTACTTGACATGCTTGGGCCCACCATAGAAATTCCTTTTGTAAACATGGAATTATTGGTATAATTGCTTCCAAACTGTGACTGTGTTGAGACCATAGATTTTTTAGGTACCATTGAAGTTTCCTCATATGCAACTTTGCACATGGGATTAGCAGAATGCAAGATGCCATGAATCCCAGAGCCTGCAGGATTTTCCTTGCAGTAAGCCTGGTACTTTTTGCTAGTGTTTTGAAGTACTGAGATAATTGCCCTTGTTTTGCTGGCGTAAGATATGCCATCTGGGTGTTTGTGTCCAAGCTGGCACCCAGGAAGGTTATTTTCTGAGATGGTGTTAGCCTTGATTTCTCCTTGTTGATGGTGTATCCCAGAGAAAGCAGTAACCGTGTCACATATGCCAGATGTTCCAGTAGTATGTGTTTGCTGTCCGCTTGGATCAGGCAGTCGTCCAGATAAGGGTAAATATGTATCCCTTGAAGTCTGCAAAAGGCAATCACTGATGCCAGGCACTTTGTGAATACTCTGGGCGCAGTAGATAAGCCAAAGGGCAATGCAGAGAATTGATAGTGGATTGAACCTGCAAGAAATCTGAGGTATCTTCTGCAGCTTTGTCTGATTGGGACATGCAGGTATGCCTCCTTGAGGTCCAATGTTACCAGCCAAAACTCCTTGCCCAGCATGGGAAGAAGTTGCTGTAATGTGAGCATGTTGAATTTTGGTACGAGCAGAAATGTGTTTAGGATGGATAAGTCCAGAATGGGTCTCCAGTCGGTTCCTTTTCTTGGTACCAGAAAGAGTCTTGACTAAAAACCTTGACCTTGTTGGTGCGTAGGTACCTTTTGTATAGCTCTCATGTTTAGGAGCTTTGAAATTTTCAGTTGTGCCTCTGCCCTTTGATTTTGTGGCAGGTTTGGCATGCCTCTCATTTTTGGAAGTGTGTGAAATTGAAATTTGTAGCCTCTGTTTATAATGTCCAGTATCCATTTGTCTGTTGTGACAATAAGCCAATTGCTTGCAAATAATGCTAGTTTCCCTCCCAAAGGTGCTGCCAGCTGAGACTTGCTTGGCATGGAAATGAGGGAGTCATTGTTTCTTCCTGTATTGTTGTGCACTGTCTTCACCACCTGTTGGTGCCGTAGTTTGCCATTGTCTGCCTCTATATGATCCTTGTGAGTGTCCTCTGCCCCTTGTGCGCCTGTATCTACCTCTTTGGGGCTTGTCAGTGGCTGGAAAGGACCAGTTTTTTGAAGGCCAATTCCTGCTAAAACATGGTGGCTGAACCTGTAAGAAAGCTTTGACAGTTTGCATAGATTTGGCTTTTTCTTCCATTTTTCGTAGTATATCCTCAGCATTAGTACCAAAAGTACATCCTTTGTAAAGGAGCATCAAGAAGTTTAGCTTTCACATGATCAGGCAAATTTTGTTCCCTAAGCCAGGCATGTCTGCGAATGACTGATCCTGTAGCAGCTCTACTGGAGGCCTCTAGGGCATCATAACCACATTGTAAGGTGTGTTTACCCACTTGCTCTGCACTATGCAACATATCCTGTAACTCTTAAATCTGGTTGTTCAGGTTGAGACATTTTGTTTTTTAATTGTGATAACAGAAACTGTTGATATTTAATCATATGAAACTGACAGTTTAAGGCCCTCATGGCTAGGGTGGCCGAGGTATATACCTTCTTACCCCACCTTTCTAAAGATCTAGATTCCCTTTCTGCAGGAAGTGGATTCTTGGCAGTGGAGGCCTTTAATCCCTTAGGGCCTTGTGAAATGGTTTCAGGGTCAGCATTATGGCCTTTGTAGAGAAATTGGTGAGAACTGGGTACTCTGTAATATCTATCAGGCTTTACTGGTGCAGGAGGCAGAGAATCAGGGTTAAGACAAGCCTCCAAATAGACATCATCCAGTACCTCCAAAACAGGGGGTATAGCCAGAGGTCTCTGCTGAGGTAACCAAAGAAATTCCCTAAGTCTTTTCTTGGAATCTGAAAAGTCTTGGCCTTCCCAATGGAAATGTTCCCTCAACGTGCAAGGTTTCCCCAAAGAAAAATCCTCAGGGGGGGATACAGAAGGAATGGACTGTTCTGCATCCGAATCCTCAAAAGGGGAGTATGAGTGTACCTCTGCATCAGAATGTTCTGATAAAATGGATCCCTGATCAGAAGAGGGGATTCTTCCTCCACTCTGGGTCTCTTTGTCAGGAGGGGGCTGAGAACCTCTGATAAGAGTAATTAGATCCTCAGCCATTTTAAGCATGTGTTTCTTAGGCATGTGTCCAGGAGATGGGCCTTGAGCAGCAGGCCTAGTTTGATGCCTGGCTGCTTTGGATTTAGTAAAGGCCTTAATAGAAAAGAAGATGAAGGCCTAAATACACCATGGGTGGAGGTGGACCTGTCCACATTAGACGGCTCGACATAAGCCGGGGCTTCGGTTGTAGTCTGGGAAAGGGCCGAGAACCCAGCGGTCTCGGGTACAGAAGACACCGCCAAAGGAGTGTCGTCGGTAGTCAGGGACTGCAAAGGCGTCTCGCTGAGAACCGGACCACGTGGAGCCTGTTTCGGCGTGGTGTCAGCGGAGACCGCGGGCCTCGCGTGTCGGTCCTTTTCCTTGCTTTTTGGATAAACGGTAGTCGGAGTATCCAACGACATTTTATAGTCAAAAGCTTTACCAAAATAGTGTTGGGCGAACTCCGCCCGACGCTTGATAGTGTGTTTCTTGAAAGTAGCGCAAAAGCGACAGCCCGAGACGTCGTGGTCTGGGCCCAAACAAGGTATGTAAAGGGAATGGAAATCCTTATGCGGTATTTGCTTCCCACAAGAAATACAATTAACTTTTTCTGACATCCGTCTGAGGCAAGAAAAGTTTCCCCAACGGGGTACTTAGCTTTAATGAAGACTTCGGTTCGAAATATTTTCGTAATTCAGGAGCTGGCCGACCGGCACTTGCGAACTGCTTCTGCTTCAGGCACCGCGCGGCAAAAAAGACTGAAGAACATGGCGTCGGCTGTGTCTTATATACTCTGGCCTTCCTGACGTCAGAAGATAAGAGACGACAACCGACGCCGGACAAAGACTTTGGAATTCGGCCGACCGAGGGACTGCCTGACGGCTGAAAACCCATCTGTGATTGCTGCAGCTGTATGCACGATGAACATCTGTACTATGTTCTTCGTGTTTCACTGTTGCAGTCATCACACTTGGGTGGATTCCCAAAGCTGAAGAAGGGCGGAGGCAGTCAAGAAGAGTTAGGGCTGGCTAGTATGCCTTGCAGGACTGCTGTTGCAAAACCTGCCCTGGATTTGGAAAAGATAGGCAGGTGGTAATGCTAGGTGAAGGTGTGTACTGAACTCCAGGTAGCAGCTTCCAGGATGTCCCTGGTAGGGACTCCCCTGCGAAATGCTGTAGAGGTAGATGTTGCCCTAGTGGAATGTGCTCTGACCCACTGAGGGGTTGGTTTCCCATGGTGCTTATAGCAGAAATGGATGCAGTGTGCTATCCATTTGGAAATTGTTTGTTTTGAAATGGCCTTGCCCTCTGCCCCTGTTGCAAAGCTGACTAGTAACTGGTCAGATTTTCTGAAGGGCTTAGTCCTATCAAGGTAGAATCTGAGCTATCTGTGCACATCTATGCAAAGCTGACTAGTAACTGGTCAGATTTTCTGAAGGGCTTAGTCCCATCAAGGTAGAATCTGAGCTATCTGCACACGTCTAAGGAGTGCAGGATCCTTTCCCCTTTATTTTGAGGATTAGGGAAGAAAGTTGGCAAAATGATGGATTGGTTGGGAGCCACACTGGACACTACTTTAGGCATAAAGGAAGGGTTAGTCCTGAGGGAAACCCTGTCAGCATGGAAAATAATGAAGGGTTCCACAGCCATAAGTGCTTGTAGCTCAGACACTCTTCTAGCTGAAGTGATGGCCAGAAGCAATACTGGTTTCCAAAAGAGGAATTTTAACTCTGCTGACGCAGCAGGTTCAAAGGGGGGAAGCGTGAGCTTTTCCAGTTCAAAGTTAAGGTCCTAAGCAGGGGTGGGTGCTCTCCTTGGTGGCCTTAAGTTGTTTGCCCCTCTCAGGAACTGTTTGGTAAGAGGGTGTGAGAAGAGAGGTGGCTCAGTGTTGTAATGAGCCGAAATGGCTGAGGCATGTATCTTAATGGAGGAGGACAGGCCTTTGTGGAGTAGATCTGCTAAGTAATCCAGGATTAGATGCAGGGAGGGCAGAGTTGTGTCCTCTCCTTTAGATAGAATCCAGGAGCAGAACCTTTTCCACTTATCAGCATAGTATTTTTCTGTACTGGGTCTTCTGGCTTCAAGAATGATGTCCAACATCTGCTTGCTTAGGGTTGCTGGGGGAGAATTCAAGGAATAAGCCAGGCTGCAAGATTTAGGGTTTGCAGTTGTGGATGCAAAATCTGTCCCTCCTGCTGAGAGCACGGTTGGGTTGGGGTGTAGATGCCAGGGTGGCATCGCTGATGGGCTGCACAGGAGTGGGTACCAGTGCTGGTATGGCCAGTCCGGGGCAATCAGAATGGTCCTTGGTCTGTCCTGTCTTATCTTGAGTAATACTCTTGAGAGAAGGGGCAGACGGGGAAAGGCATAGACTGAGAGATTTACCCACTGAAAAGATAGGGCATCCACTTTCCAGGCCCTGCTGTGAGGATTTCTGGAGCAGAATTTGCTGAGCTGGTGATTGGAGGGAGGAGGAAAAGAGATCCACCTCTGGTGTCCCCCATGTCTGAATCAGAAGATTGAGGGTGGTGGGCTCCAACTGCCACTCATGTGGGTCTAGGAGATTTCTGCTTAATTCATTAACCCCAAGTACCTTCTCATGGCGCCTGTGTGCTTAACACCGAGCACACCATGAGAAGATACTAATTTCAAGCTGTTACCCCCGAAGTACCTTCGCAAGCGCAAGAAAGACAAAATGGCGGGCGCTGATGCTTTTATACCCCCAAGACCAACAGAGATGACGCCGGGTGAAGTGCGACATCCGCGGCCGACTTTGACTTCCGCCGAACCACTGAAGGGCTGCCTGACGACAGGACAACCCAGTTGTTATGACTGCAGATGCATCCATGAAGGACATCTGTAGTGAAGATTTGTAGTTGAGCTTAATGTAAAACACACTGAAATCGTAACTGGACATGTAAATTACATTATAGTTACGATTCAGTGTGTTTTTACATTAAGTTCACATTAAACTTTTGCTACAAATTCCGTGTAAAAGGTTCTTGATAAAGCAAGTGGTGGCAGCCAATCGGATTCTTGCAATCCAAGCCACCACTTGCTCCACCCCAACCTAATTTTCTTTTGTTTTAAACTACTAAACTCTCTATGTCTAATGCATCACCAGTCCACTACTTATAACATATTATTTATCCAGCCATTTCATATAATTCAACGACTTTCTATTGACCGTTGTATTTTTATGTGACGCCTGAGGCGTGAATTTCAGTAAGACCCCCACCATTTACTTATTTCAGCCAGTTCTGAAATGTGATGTTTCTAAGGCTATCTACAAAAAACCCCCTCCCAGCACAAATGATATGTTGAGTTTGCTGAAGAAACGAATGCCGTTAACAAGACTGCTGTAGACAGTTGCAACTAAAATTGTTTGATTTTTGTAGGATTCAATTCCTACACACAGCTAACTCTAGTTTGTGCAAAGGTAATGGGAATGGTACTACAACTTCAGCATAAATACGAAGTTGATTGCAGCAGTCGCTTGATGGAAGACCGAGTGCTGATGCAAATTGAGTGAGTGTTTTGGTTACTTAGTTGTCACTGTTTGACACCCCCCCCCCCAATAATTTGGAAAGTTCACGTATTTTTAAGTGATGCTTGAGGCATCAATTCCAGCAAGATCCCCACCCCTTACTCATTTCAGCCACTTCTGAAATGTGATGTTTCTAAGACTTTTCTTATTACTTCTATATCCAACACTTCTCGGGCTCCTTAGAAACCACAAAAGTCCCCATCTCCTGACTAAGATGCTGTTTACCTCCGTAGAAATCTAGAAGATAATTAGCTCAACAAGGGGCAGTGCAGAGAATTGGTAGTGCATTGAGCCAGCTATGAATCTGAGGTATGTTCTGCAAGATTGTCTGATTGGTACATGCAGGTATGCCTCTTAGGTCCAAAGTTACAAGCCAAGCCTTCTTGCCCAGCATGGGCAGAAACTGCTGCAAAGTCAACATTTTGAATTTTGGAAAGTCCAGAAATGTATTTAGAATATACAGGTCCAGTATTGGTCTCCAGGCTTTGTCCTTTCTGGGTACCAAGAAAAGTCTTGAGTAAAATCCTTGTCCCTGCTCTTGCTGTGGTACTCGCTGAATGGCCCTCGTGTCCATGAGGGATGAAACTTGTTTTTGTGCCTCTGGCCACTGATTGTGTGGCAGGTCTCGCATACCTTTTGCCCTTGGCAGGGTGTGAAAGTGGAACCTGTAGCCCTGGGACACTATATTCAAGACCCATTTGTCTTGGGTGATCATGTGCCAGTTTTGAGAAAAAAGTGCTAGTTTTCCCCTTAAGGGGGCTGCCAAAAGATAATTGCTTGGTGCTGGCAGAGGAAAGCCATTGGGACTGTTTCCTGTATGGCTGTGATTTGTCTTCTCCGCTTTTGGAGGAAGAAGCGCCCTACTGTTTAGGCCTATATGAGCCCTGGGGCTGGGATCTGCCTCTAGGGCGTCTGTATCTGCCTCTTTGTGGTCTGACACTGGAAAGGACCAATTCTTACTAGGCCAGTTCCTGCTAAATCTGGGTGGCTGTACCTGTAAGAAATCCTTTACTGTTTGCATAGATTTCGCTTTGTCCTCCACTTTCTTCAACACCTCCTCTGCTTTAACACCAAATAAGGTATCATGCTGTAATGGAGCATCTAGTAATTTTGCCTTAACATTATCAGGTAGAATCTGTTCCTTTAACCAAGCATGCCTCCTAATTACAGAACCCGTAACTGCGGCCCAGCAAGAAGCCTCTAGAGAATCAAAACCACATTGCAATGTAAGCTTTCCCACTTGTTCAGTTGCATGCAATAAATCCTGCATTTCCTTATTTTCTGCACAATCAGAATTTGCCAACATTTTCTGTTTTAGCAGTGACATTAAGTATTGCTGATATTTAAGCATATGAAATTGACAATTTAAAGCCCTCACAGCCAAAGTAGCAGAAGTGTAAACTTTTTTCCCCCCATCTGTCTAGTGCCTTTGAATCCCTGTCAGACGGGATAGGGTTTTTTGCAGTAGAAGCCTTGACCCCTTTGGGACCCTGAGAAATAGTTTCTGGATCAGCAGCAGGGTTTTTATAAAGAAATTTATGTGAGTCTGGAACCCTGTAGTATCTGTCTGGTTTTACAGGGGCAGGGGGTAAAGAGTCAGGAGAAAGGCCGGACTCTGAAAATACATCATCTACAATGTCTAACACAGGAGGAATAGCAAGAGGCCTGTGCTGAGGCAGTAAAAGAAAATCTCTAAGCCTTTTCTTTGATTCTGAGTAGTCTTGGCTGTCCCAGAGGAAGTGCTCCCTCATGGAATGCAGGGTTTCCCCAAAAGAAAAATCCTCAGGAGGAGAGGTTGAAGAATAGATTCTTCAGCATCAGAATCCTCAGAGAGGAAAAGAGTATTCCTGCTCAGAAGAGGAGTCAGAGGAAACGGAAACCGGATCTGAAGATCGATATTGTCTCTTGCCTAGGCCTTTTATCAGGAGGGGGATGGGAACCCCTGATCAAGGTAATTAGGTCTTCGGCCATTTTGAGCATCTGTTTTTTAGGCATGGAAGTCTGCCCAGGAGAATGCTGTACTTGTTTCTCTGTCTTTAGAGCTGCTTTAGTCTTTGCTTTGGAAGCTGAGGTAGGCTTTACATATAACTGTGTAGGTCTGAAAACACCCTCAGAAGCCGATGCCTGCTCAGCGGCTCCGGACCCATCTGAGGGAATAGTTTCTGAGTGTCCAATATCTTGAGTATCCAGAGGCCTAGCTGGCTCCACGTGGCAATCGGCAGAAGCCTGTCTCTGAGGTAGCGGGCGTCAGGGGGCTGCGAAAGCGCCACACTGAGAACCGGCGACTGGCTTAGCGGAAGCCTCCTCGTCGGTTTTGGACCTCAGATGCCTGTCCTTTTCCTTTTCCTTGTGCTTTTTATAAACTCTGGTCGTCGGTTGTTCCGACGGCATTATATAATTGAATTTTCGGCCAAAGTAATGAAAGGAAAATTGTACCGACGCTTAATAGTGTGTTGGTTAAATCTAGCGCAAAACTGACAGCTAGCAACGTTGTGATCAGGGCCTAGGCAAGGAATACAGTAAGAATGAAAATACTTATGAGGTATTTGCTTCCCTCAAGAAATACAATTGTTAACTTTTTCTGACATCGGTCTGGAGCAAGAAAAAAGTTTCCCCAATGGGGTGCTTAGCTTTAATGAAGACTTCGGATCTGAAATTCGATTTTGAAAATCTCAGGAGTCGGCCGACCGGCACTTGCAAACTGCTTTTGCTTCGGGTACCGCGCGGCAAGAAAGACTGAAGAAAATGGCGTCGGCTGAAAGTTTTATTCCCCTGGCACACTGACGTCAGGGAAGAGGCAACAGCAACCGACACCAGACCAAGACTTTGGAATTCAGGCCGACTGCGTGTATCCCGCCAGCAGGATAACCCAAGTGTAATGACTGCAACAGTGAAACACGATGAACCATCCACATTGCAAAGTATGTTTTCCAACTTGTTCAGCAGAATGCATTCAATCCTGTAAATCCTTATTTTCAGCGCAAATCAGGAATCATCATCATTTTCTGTTTAAGCAATCCAATAATATGCCGATACTTTAACATATGAAACTGGCAGTTTAAGGCCCAATGGTCAAATATGCAGAAGTGTATACCTTCTTACCCCATCTACCCAGCACCCTGCAGTCTCTATTAGAGGGGGGGTAGGATTTTTGGCAGTAGTAGCCTTAATGCCCTTGGGTCCCTGTGAAATGGTCTCAGGATCCGCAGCAGGATTTTTGAAAAGGAACTTGTGAGAGCAGGAACCCTGTAATATCTATCAGGTTTTCTGGGAGCAAGAGGTAAGGAGTCAGGGGGGCCAAGCTAGATTCCAAAAAGGCATCATCAACAATGTCTCGTACAGGAAGGATAGCTAAAGGCCTGTGCTGGGGTAGGAGTAAGAAATCCCTAAGCCTCTTTTTAGAATCAGAGAAATCCTGACTTTCCCAACAAAAATGCTCCCTAAGAGCATGCAAGGTTTGACCAAAAGAGAAATCCTCCGGGGGGAAGCAGAGGGAACAGAGTCCTCAGCATCAGAATCCTCATAGGTAGATAAGGGTAAATCCTGGTCATCAGAGGAAAAGTACAGTTTTGTACCTACCACAAATGTAGATGTTTGAGTGCTAATACAGCTGCAGTCATAACAGATGGGTTTTCCTGCCGTCAGGTGGGTTCTCGGTCAGCTGAATTCCAAAGTCTAGGTCCGGCGTCGGTTGTCGTCGCTTCCTCCATGACGTCAGTGCGACAGGGGTATAAAAGATCCAACCGACGCCATTTTCTTGCCCCAGTTGTCACGTGCCCCCAGAAGGAAGGCAATACATAAATTTATGTAATAATGCAATGCAATATAATCAAAAAACAGTAGTTGCAAGCAAATACACCATAAAAGAATACCCCAATCAGGTTGTATGAGGAGGTGTTAGCAGTTAGGCCTGTCCCAAGAGGGGAAGGAGGGAGGGAAACCTGGACTGCAGCTGTATTAGTACTCTAACATCTACATTTATGGTAGGTACAAAACTGTACTATGTTCATCGTGCATACAGCTGCAGTCATAACAGATGGGTAGAATCCCAAAGCTAAAAAGGGGTGGTAGGCACTAGGTGGAACTAGGAGGAGCCAGGATGCCCTGCAAGACTGCAGTGGCAAAGCCTGCTCTAGATTTGGAGTATAATGGTAGGTGATAGTGCTTGGAGAAGGTATGTACAGAACTCCAAGTGGCTGCTTCCAAAATATCTTCGGTAGGAACCCCCCTGAGTAAAGCTGCAGAGGTAGCTGTGGCCCTTGTGGAGTGAGATCTGATGCCAGCAGGTACAGTTTTACCATGAAAAGAGTAACAAAAGCGTATGCAGTGGGCTATCCACTTTGAGATTGTCTGTTTGGAAATGAGCTTCCCTTGAGCTCCTGCAGCATAGAACACAAAGAGTTGCTCTGATTTTCTGAAAGGCTTTGTTCTGTCCAAATAATAACGCAGCTGTCTGTGAATGTCCAAGGAATGTAGTAGTCTCTCCCCTTTGTTTTGAGGATTAGGGTAAAAGGTAGGTAAGTGGATAGCATGATTCAAGGCTAACCTGGATACTACCTTTGGCATAAAGGACGGATTGGTTCATAAGGAAACTCTGTCCTGATGGAAAATGATGAAAGGCTGCACAGCCATGAGGGCTTATAGTTCTGAAACCCTGCGAGCTGAGGTGATTGCCAGGGGGAAGGCTGTTTTCCAGGACAAATATTGCAGTTCTGTTGAAGCAGCTGGCTCAAAAGGAGGCAAGGTCAGTTTTTCTAGAATGAAATTGAGGTCCCAAGCAGGTACTGGTTGTTTCCTTGGAGGTTTTATATTCTTAGCCCCTCTGAGGAACTGTCTTAAGAGGGGGTGAGAGAATAAAGGAGGATCAGTGTTGTATTCTGCAGAAATGGCTGAGGCATGGATTTTGATGGAGGAGAATGAAAGTCCACTGCTTAGCATCTCAGCTAGGTACTGTAATATTTGAGGTAAATTCAGTATTCCAGGATTCTGACCCTTTTTCTCATTCCAGGCACAAAACCGTTTCCATTTTGCAGAGTAGGCTTTTCTAGTAGAAGGCCTTCTGGCCTCCAAAATGACATCCTGCACCTCCTTGGAGAGTAGGGCCTGTTGTGAATTTAAGGAATCTTCCATGCGGCTAGATTGAGTGTTTTCAGCTGACTGTGAAGAGTTTTGAAGTTGTGCTGAGTCAGTAGAAGAGGCATTAGAGGCAGGATCCATGGTGGGGAATGCGTCAGGCTTTTCAGGAGTGGGTACTAGTGTTGTCTTGGCCAGTCTGGAGCAATGAGAATCATCTTTGGTCCGTCTGCTCTGGTTTTTAATAGAACTTTGGGCAGCAGAGGGAGAGGTGGAAAGGCATAAACTGTCATTGTTAATTGAAAGAGAGTGCATCCACTTTCCAGGTCTGTGGATGAAAGGTCCTTGAGCAGAATTTTGCCAATTGGTGACTTCTGTGGGAGGCAAAGAGATCTATGTCTGGCCTTCCCCATGCTTGAATTATCTTTGTGAAAACTTGAGGATGCAACTTCCATTTGTGTGGATCTGTCATATTTCTGCTTAGGTTGTCTGCCAGCGTGTTTTCCTTGCCTGGCAGGTACTGTGCTTGAAGTTCGATTTGTAATTACAGAGCCATGTTCCAAAGGACATGGCTTGCCTGCATAGGGGGTATGAATGGGTACCTCCCTGTTTATGTACCACATTACTGTGGTGTTGTCCGTCCTTATCAATAGCTGGCCTGGATGCAGTAGGTCTTTGAAAGCTATAATAGCATTTATTACTGCTAGCATTTCCTTTTGATTGATGTGTAGGTGCTTTTCTTTTTGGGACCATTTGCCCTGAATGCACCGATCTGTCATGTCGCCCCAGGTAGTCCAAGGCGTCTGTTGTGATGACTTGATTTGCTTGAGGCTTGCAGAATGGGAGACCTGTGTTTCTTTGGCATGCTTGAGCCCACCACAGAAATTCCTTTTGAAGACATGGAATTAGTGGTATTATTGTTTCCAAACTGTGGCTGTGTTGAGACCATAGTTTTTTTTAGGTACCATTGAAGTTTCCTCATATGCAGCTTTGCACATGGGATTAGTAGGATGCAAGATGCCATGAATCCCAGAGCCTGCAGGATTTACCTTGCATTCAGCCTGGTGAAAGTTGTCAGTTTTCTGAAGTACTGAGTTAGTTGCCCTTGTTTCTCTGGCGTGAGGTAGGCCATCAGGGTGTTTGTATCCAAGCTGGCACCCAGGAAAATTATTGTTTGAGAGAGTATTAGCCTTGATTTCTTTTTGTTGACTGTGTATCCCAGAGAATTCAACAACATTATTACAAACGCCAGATGTTTCAGAAGTATGTGCTTGCTGTCCGCTTGGATCAGGCAGTCGTCCAGATATGGGTATATTTGTATCCCTTGAAGTCTGCAGTAGGCGATTACTGATGCCAGGCATTTTGTGAACACTCTGGGCGCAGTAGATAAGCCAAAGGGCAATGCAGAGAATTGATAATGGGTTGGACATGCAAGAAATCTGAGGTATCTTCTGCAATCTTGTCTGATTGGGACATGCAGGTATGCCTCCTTGAGGTCCAGTGTTACCAGCCAAGACTCCTTGCCCAGCATGGGAAGAAGCTGCTGTAATGTGAGCATCTTGAATTTTGGCATGAGTAAAAATGTGTTTAGGATGGATAGGTCCAAAATAGGTCTCCAATCTTTTCCCTTCCTTGGTACCAGGAATAGTCTGGAATAAAAACCTTGACCCTGTTCCTGTACAAGTACCTCTTGAATAGCTTTCATGTCCATGAGATCTGAAATTTGTTTTTGTGCCTCTGCCCTTTGATTGTGTGGCAGGTTTGGCATGCCTCTCATTTTTGGAAGGGTGTGAAAGTGGAATCTGTAGCCTCTGTCTATAATGTCCAGGATCCATTTGTCTTTTGTGACAATATGCCAATTTTTTGAAAATAATGCCAGTTTTCCGCCTAAAGGTGCTGCCATTTGAGCCTTGCTTGGCATGCAAAGGGAAAAGTCATTGGTTCTGCTTTCTGAATAGCTGTGAACTATCCTCACCACCTCTTTGTATCTTCTGAAGAATAATCTTTCTGAACTCCTTCCTACTTCCTTAGGTGTCCCACAAGGCTCTATCTTAGGCCCACTTCTATTCTCCATTTTTATCAATGACCTTCACCTCTCTATTCCCTTCTCTACCTGCATTCAATACGCCGACGACTCCACAATTATTTGTTCTGCATCATCCCAAACTGAACTGCATTCTTTCACACAAAAATCTTTCTCCACAATAGAAAAATGGTTCTCTAACCATTATCTTCTCCTCAACCCAAAAAAAAACAAATTATTGCTGTTCACACCCTCACACTCATCTCCCCCTCTGCACTTTACTTTGGAATCAAACAATGGTACCATCATTTCTCCAGACACTACTACCAAACTCTTAGGAATCACGATAGATAATCAACTTAAATTTAACACTCACATAAACACCATAATAAAATCTACCAACAAAAAACTTGGATTCTTGTATAGAATTAAACAATTTCTAACACCTTTAGCCAGAACTACAATAGCAAGAACTCGCTTAATCTCTACCCTATTATATGCCTCCCCCATCTATACTAACTTGTCCCAAAACAATCTTAACAGACTGGCTAGATCATATAATAACATTGCCAGATTTGCCACCAACTCACCATATAGAACTCATCACTGTCTAAACCTAAAACAACTAGGCTGGCTTGAGTTACCTCACCTTCTACAATTCAACCAACTAATTATAGCCCATAAGGTCCTTTATCAACCAAACAATACCCCTATTCTCTCTACCCTCATTACACCATATTGCAACCTGAAAAAGCTACGCTCAACAAACAAAATGATGATGCAAACTTCTTTTTCTAATAACTCAGGAGAGACTCTATTTACTAACTTTGTTGGGAAAATATGGAACCTCCTACCAATTGACCTAACTGCTCTTACATCTCTCCCACTATTCAAAACTAACCTTAAACATTTCCTCTCTAACCACTGGTTATGTTCTTGTAATAACCCTGACTAATTGCTTTTCTATTGCTTTTCTTCCTCTGTACTACCCTGTCTCCTTCTAAATATTGCTTTTAATCTTGACTCTTTGAACTTCTTCACTCACTGACCTTTCTACTCTAAACTGCCCTACCTAACCCATCTACCTACCAAGTCTATTATTAAAAAACTGTCCTATCCTGTAGATCTCCTAACTAGCCTCTATATAAATATCTCCTCTCTATTATAATGACTTACTTGTTTGGAAGATAGTGAAATCCCTTATATATAATGTACTAATCTTTTGTTTTTATTTATGCTTTTGTTGTTTTATTATTGTTTTGTTATACACGTACTTAATGTTGTTTCTATTTTACTTGTGATATTAAATATTGTGTAAACTTGGAGCTTTTCTCCTCGGGCCTCCACTGAAAATGGACATGTATCCAGTTGGACTAGCCCGGTTAACAAATGTAAAATAAATAAATAAATAAATTGTGTGGGTGCTTGCCATTGTCTGCCTCTAAACAATCCTTGAGATTGCCCTCTGCCCCTCGGGCGCCTGTATCTACCTCTTTGGGGTCTGTCCGTGGCTGGAAAGGACCAATTTTTGGAAGGCCAATTTCTACTGAAACGTGGAGGTTGTACCTGTAGGAAATCTTTTACTGTGTGCATTGATTTTGCCTTTTCCTCCATTTTCTTTAATACCTCCTCAGCTTTAACACCAAACAATACATCTTTTTGCAGAGGGGCATCTAGTAATTTAGCTTTGACATGATCTGGTAAGGTTTGCCTCTGAGCCAGGCATGTCTACGTATGACTGATCCTGTAACAGCAGCTCTACCCGAGGCCTCTAAAGCATCAAAACCACATTGCAAGGTATGTTTACCCACTTGTTCTGCACTATGTATCATATCCTGCAACTCCTTTAAGTCTGGTTGTTCAGGTTGTGACATTTTGCTTCTCAACTGTGATAACAGAAACTGTTGGTACTTTAACATATGGAACTGACAGTTTAATGCCCTCATGGTTAAGGTGGCCGAGGTGTATACCTTCTTCCCCCACCTTTCTAAAGCTCTGGAATCTCTCTCTGAAGGCAATGGATTTTTAGCAGTGGAGGCCTTAATTCCCTTGGGACCCTGTGATATAGTTTCTGGGTCAGCCGCATGGCTTTTGTATAGGAATTGGTGTGAGTCAGGAACCCGGTAATACCGGTCAGGCTTGACTGGAGCTGGAGGTAAAGAATCTGGGTTAAGGCAGGCCTCCGAATACACATCATCTAGAATGTCTAAGACAGGAGGTATAGCCAGAGGCCTGTGCAGAGGGAGCAAGAGGAAATCCCTAAGCCTTTTCTTGGAGTCTGAGTACTCTTGGCCTTCCCAGTGGAAGTGTTTCCTCAAGGTATGTAAAGTTTCCCCAAAAGAGTAATCCTTCAGGGGGGGGGGGGGGGCTGAGGGAATGGACTCCTCTGCATCAGAATCTTCAAAAGGGGACTAAGAATGTTCCTGGTCTTCAGAATGTTCTGAAATAATGGAGGCCTGGTCCGAGGAGGGGGATTCTTCCTCCACTCTGGGTCTTTTGTCCGGGGGGGGTTGAGAACCCCTGATAAGAGTAATCAAATCTTCAGCCATTTTGAGCATCTGCTTTTTAGGCATGGGGCCTTGAGAAGGGCCCTGTGGAGCTTGTCTTTTAGTATGTATGGCTGATTTAGACTTAGTGAAAGCCTTGATGGAAAAAGAAGAGGAAGGCCTGTAGACACCTTGAGAGGTGGCAGGTCTGTCTAAACGCTGAGTTTCACCGCCAAGAGTGGCTTCGGTATCTGTAGTCGGGGTGTGGGCCGAAGAGCCTGCGACCTCGGGCACAGAAGACACCGCCAATGAAGTGTCGTCGGTAGTCAGGGGCTGCGTAGGTGCCTCACTGAGAACCGGACCACCTGTAGTCGGCTTTGGCGTGGTGTCTGTAGAAGTCGCGGACCTCATATGTCGGTCCTTATCTTTGCATCTTTTACTCAAAACTGGAGTCGGACTA
Organism: Protopterus annectens; assembly: GCF_019279795.1. Classification (NCBI taxonomy): domain Eukaryota; kingdom Metazoa; phylum Chordata; order Ceratodontiformes; family Protopteridae; genus Protopterus; species Protopterus annectens. The sequence goes on along the minus strand of NC_056744.1, from coordinate 118,646,257 downwards.
TCCGATGACATAATGTAATTAAATTTTTTGCCAAAATAGTGTTGGGCGAACTCCGCCCGACGCTTAATAGTGCGTCTGTTGAATGTAGCACAAAAACGACAGGCCGAGACGTCGTGGTCTGAGCCTAAGCAAGGAATGCAGAGGGAATGAAAATCCTTATGCGGTATTTGCTTCCCATATGAAATGCAATTATTAACTTTGTCTGACATCGGTCTGAGGCAAGAAAAGTTTCCCCAACGGGGTACTTAGCTTTCAAGAAGACTTCGGTTGAAAAATATTCGTAATCTCAGGAGCTGGCCGACCAGCACTTGCGAACTGCTTCTGCTTCGGGCACCGCGCGGCAAGAAAGACTGGAGAAAATGGCGTCGGCTGGATCTTTTATACCCCTGTTGCACTGATGTCAGGGAGGAAGCGACGACAACCGACGCCGGACCTAGACTTTGGAATTCGGCCGACTGAGGACCCGCCTGGCAGCAGGAAAACCCATCTGTTATGACTGCAGCTGTATGCACGATAAACATCAGAAATTTCAGAATCCTGGTCAGAAGTATCATAAACAAACGCAGTCCTAGGGCTCTTCGAGGGGGAAGGTTGGCTTCCCCTGATTAAAGTAATAAGACTTCAGCCATTCTTATTTGTTTTTTAGGCATAGAGGCCTGACCATGCGGTCTGGGCGACAGTTTTCTAGGTATGTTTTCGAGTTTTAGGCCTTGAAGAAGATGGCGTCTATTTAATATTCAAGTCAGTAGGCGTGAATACACCCGCAGAAGCCGGTGCCTGCACAGTGGCTCCGGACCCATCCAAGGTACAGACATCCGCAGGTTCCACAGTTAAAGCATCTAGCAACATACCAGACTTTGAATGGGCCTCAGTAGAGGCCTGCAATCTGAAGTAGTGGATATCAGGGGTGCGAAAGCACCTCACTGAGTACCGGCGAACAGCTCTGGACTTAGGCGGCCTGTTTCTGCCTTTATCTTTGCGTTTTTTTGGAATGTCGGTAGTCGGATGCTTATCGAAGACATATCTGGATAATTGAACCGAGCACTAAAATATTTAGAAGTGAAAATATACAGATGACTGATAGTTTGTGGTTTAAATAAGGCACAAAACCAACAGTGAGGAACGTCATGGTCAAGCCTAGGTAAGGAATACAGTATGAATGAAAATCTTTATGAGGTTTTTGCTTTCCACAAGAAATGCAATTGTTTACTTTTACTGACATCGGTTTAGAGCAAGAAAATATTTCCCCAATGGGGTACTTAGCTTTTAGTTGAAGACACTGGTTCTGGAACTCTAAAACTAAAATTTCAGGAGTCAGCCGACATGCACTTGCGAATTGCTTCTGCTTAGGGCACCGTAAGGCAAGAAAGACTGGGGTAATGGCGTTGGCTGCATGTTTTATACCCCTGACTACCTGACGTCACGGAAGAAGAGACAGCAACCAACGCAGGACCCAAGACTTTGATAATCAGGCCAACTGTGGGCTACTGCAAGCAGATAACCCAAATGTGATGACTGCAACAGTGAAACACTAAGAACATCTGGAGAAACCACACGGTCAGTTTGAGAACTTCATTGTCTGGGTGAGGTGTCAGGACAAGTGAGACAAAAGACATGCATCTGATGTTAGCACCTAGGGAGGGTGAATCAGATGAAACCAGAGGAAAGGAAAATTCCAGCCAAAGCCAAAAGAGGCAGAGAAGATCACTGTGGTCTTTCTTGTCCATGCTTTCTGAAAAAAAAATCAGAAAGAGAGGTGTAGGAGGAAAGGAGGAAAGGTATACAGGAGTCTGAGGGGGCCAACTGTGCATCACAGCATCCCTCAGTGACTAGACCCTCCTGGAGGACAAGGGCAAAATACCAGCTGCACTTAGTGTTAAATAGAAGGGAAAAAAGATAAGAGCAAGGTTGGCCCCACGGCTGAAAATCTGATTCGCTACTGGATTGAGGGATCACTTGTTAGGGAGAATGATGGAGCTACTCAATCTGTACGCTAGAACACTGGACTTTCCAAGGATGTGCAATGCTGTCAGAAAACAGTGAGAAGACAGCACCCCATTGCCACATTTTCAGGCCCTCTCAGCAGTAACAGTAGTATCATCTTCCTCCCCATTTGTTGACATATCAGACCACAGATATACTGTCTGGACTGAAAACATACCCGTGGGGAGTGCTTCTGGGTGAGTAGACATCACCCAATGCCACAATCTCATGATCTTCCCAGCACAAGTGGTAGGATAGTGTTCCTCACGGTTTGCTGACATAGCAGACCAGTGACACTGTCTGGAATGAAATCACACCTGTGGGGACTGTGTCCTGCAAGGCCTGCAATACTAAGAGGACTGCTCACTCTTTTCCAAGATGTCAATGGGAAGATTGGCTCTGCAGAGGACCATGTAATTTGGACAGTCTATCCCAAGAAATGCCCTTCCCCAACCTAAGATGGAAGCGTCCATGGTCATGGGGCCTTGTAAGAAAGGCAGCACAAAGGGATAACCCTAGGAGACTACTAGGGAACTCCAGCCACTACTGATCAGTCCTGCATATCTTTGTGACAAACAGATGTGAAATTTCATGGGTTGACATCTGACTGACCACTAAGCTGAGAGGATCCACTGAAGCACCCTCATGTGCTATCTAGCAAGAGGAATCAAGGTGATCCATCAAACCAAGAAAATGTATGATCAGTTTTGCAAGTGGCTTCTGACAAGAAAGAAACTATTTGTGGAAGCTTGAGAATTTGCAGTTTCGCCTCCAAAGCAGCTCCAATGAATTCCAAGATCTGGACAGGATGAAGTTTGGACTTTGCTGTAACGCCTTGTGTTGAGCAAAGGTGAAGCAATGAGTACCTGGCTTGGAAAAGAAGATTCCTGGTCAAGGCAGTTATGAGCCAGTTATCCAGGTATGGGAACACTCAGAATCCCCTGCAGCCTGAGATGAGCTGTAGCCATTGAGACGTATTTAAACACCAAGGAAGCTGTGGTGAGACCAAAGGGCAAGGCTCTGAACTTAAAATGACTAGCTCCCAGCCAAAAGCAGAGAAACTTTCTGGAGCACCTGTCCATTTGTAAATGGCAGTATGCGTCCTTAAGGTCCATCGAGCACATCTAATATTTATTGTTTAGCAATGGAAATATGGACTGTACCATGACCATCTAGAATTTGGTTTGTTTCGTAAACTTGTCCTGACATCCCCTAAAAAGAATCCTGAGTAAACACCAGATCCTTGCTGGTTTGGCAGGACCTCTTGGATGACCAAATTTTATTTTATTTCCAATGCTGCTACTTCCCTCTGGGAAAGTGGAAAATCTAAAAGTTTTTCACGGTATTGTGGGGCACCTCAGCCCCAGGGGGAATGCACCATTAGAGTTCCACCCTCTCACCAGAAAGTACAGTTTTGTACCTACCATAAATGTAGATGTTCGAGTGCTAATACAGCTGCAGTCATAACAGATGGGTTCTCCTGCTGTCAGGCGGGTCCTCGGTCGGCCGAATTCCAAAGTCTAGGTCCGGCGTCGGTTGTCGTCGCTTCTTCCCTGACGTCAGTGCGACAGGGGTATAAAAGAACCAGCCGATGCCATTTTCTTCAGTTTTTCTTGCCCCAGATGTCAGGTGCCCCCAAAAGGAAGGCAATACATACATTTGTGTAATAAAGCAAAGCAATATAATCAAAATACGGTAGTTGCAAGCAAATACACCATAAATGAATACCCCAATCAAGTTGTATGAGGAGGTGTTAGCCAATAGGCCTGTCCCAAGAGGGGAAGGAGGGAGGGAAACTTGGACTGCAGCTGTATTAGCACTCTAACATCTACATTTATTGTAGGTACAAAACTGTACTATGTTCATCGTGCATACAGCTGCAGTCATAACAGATGGGTAGAATCCCAAAGCTAAGAAAGGGTTGGTAGGCACTAGGTGGAACTAGGAGGAGCCAGGATGCCCTGCAAGACTGCAGTGGCAAAGCCTGCTCTAGTTTTGGAGTATAATGGTAGGTGATAGTGCTTGGAGAAGGTATGCACAGAACTCCAAGTGGCTGCTTCCAAAATATCTTTGGTAGGAACTCCTCTGAGGAAAGCTGCGGAGGTAGCTGTGGCCCTTATGGAGTGAGATCTGATGCCTGTAGATACAGTTTTGCCATGAAAAGAATAGCAAAAGCGTATGCAGTGGGCTATCCATTTTGAGATTGTCTGTTTGGAAATTGGCTTTCCTTGAGCTCCTACAGCATAGGACACAAAGAGCTGTTCTGATTTTCTGAAAGGCTTTGTTCTGTCCAAATAATAACGCAGTTGTCTGTGGATGTCCAAGGAATGTAGTAATCTCTCCCCTTTGTTTTGAGGATTAGGATAAAAGGTAGGTAAGTGTATGGCCTGATTCAAAGCTACCCTGGATACCACTTTAGGCATAAAGGACGGGTTGGTTCGTAAGGAAACTCTGTCCTGATGGAAGATGATAAAAGGCTGCACAGCCATGAGAGCTTGTAGTTCTGAAACTCTACGAGCTGAGGTAATAGCCAGAAGGAAAGCGGTTTTCCAGGATAAATATTGCAAATCTGATGAGGCAGCTGGCTCAAAGGGAGGCAGGGTCAGTTTTTCCAGAATGAAATTGAGATCCCAAGGAGGTATTGGTTGTTTCCTTGGGGGTCTTAGATTCTTAGCCCCTCTGAGGAACTGTCTTAAGAGAGGGTGAGAGAATAAGGGTGGATCAGTGTTGTATTCTGCAGAAATGGCTGAGGCATGGATTTTGATGGAAGAGAATGAAAGTCCACTGCTTAGCAGCTCAGCTAGATACTGTAGTATTTGAGGTAAATTCAGTTTTTCAGGATCCTGACCCTTTTTCTCATTCCAGACACAAAACCGTTTCCATTTTGCAGAGTAAGCTTTTCTAGTTGAAGGCCTTCTAGCCTCCAAAATGACATCCTGCACCTCCTTGGAGAGTAGGGTCTGTTGTGATGCTAAGGAATCTTCCATGTGGCTAGATTGATTGATTTTAGCTGGCTGTGAAGAGTTTTGAAGCTGTGCTGAGTCAGGAGAAGAGGCATTAGAGGCAGGGTCCATGGTGGGGAATGCGTCAGGCTCCTCAGGAGTGGGTACCAGTGTTGTCTTGGCCAGTCTGGAGCAATGAGAATCATCTTTGGTCTGTCTGCTCTGGTTTTCAATAGAACTTTGGGCAGCAGAGGAAGAGGTGGGAAGGCATAAACTGTCATTGATGTCCAACTGAAAGAGAGAGCGTCCACTCTCCAGGCCTTTGGATGGAAAATCCTTGAGCAGAATTTTGTCAATTGGTGATTTTTGTGGGAGGCAAAGAGATCTATGTCTGGCCTTCCCCATGCTTGGATTATTTCTGTAAACACTTTTGGATGCAACTTCCATTCGTGTGGGTCTGTCATATTTCTGCTTAGGTTGTCTGCCAGCGTGTTTTCCTTGCCTGGCAAGTACTGTGCTTGTAGTTCGATTTGTAAGTCCATGGCCATGTTCCAAAGGGACATGGCCAGTCTGCATAGGGGGTATGAATGTGTTCCTCCCTGTTTGTTTATGTACCACATAACTGTGGTGTTGTCCGTTCTTATCAATAGTTGACCTGGTTGCAGAAGGTCTTTGAAAGCTATAATAGCATTTATTACTGCTAGCATTTCCTTTTGATTGATGTGAAGGCGCTTTTCTTTTTGGGACCATTTGCCCTGAATGCACCGATCTGCCATGTGCGCCCCCCATGCGTAGTCCGAGGCGTCTGTTGTGATTACTTGATTTGCCTGAGGCTTGCTGAATGGAAGACCTGTGTTTGTTTGGCATGCTTGAGCCCACCACAGAAATTCCTTGTGGCTGTGTTGAGACCATAGGTTTTTCAGGTACCATTGAAGTTTCCTCATATGCAGCTTTGCACATAGGATTAGTAAGATGCAAGATGCCATGAATCCCAGAGCCTGCAGGATTTTCCTTGCACCAAAAGGTGCTTCAACATAGTATTAGTTTAAGGGTGTGCACACTTATGCAACCAACTTATTGTATGATTATTTTTTATATTTTTCCCTTAACAGATTTATTTGTTTTTTCAATTTAATTGTACAGGTTATAGGTCACATTAAAGGTGGGAAAAGTTTTGAAATGGTTTATTGTGGTCTCATTTTTTTATATCACAAAACCTGGCATTTTAACAGGGGTGTGTACACTTTTTATATCCACACTCGCCTCACCTGTGCCCTAACCTAAGCAACGAGTACCAATTGATTAACAGATTCGGGAAGCGTGTCTCTGCTTCAGTAACGTTCTCTTCAAGGTCACTGAACTGTGTGGCACATTTCACAAGACAGCAGAGGGACTTAAGGAGCTATTAGCTATTTTTCTGACTCTCTCACACTTTGCGTGTTCTGTCTTGGATCTCTCCATCTCCAAGAAAATGTTCATTTGTCATGCTTTCAACCCAAGGGCCCTGATTGAATGAAAGAACAAATTAATTATGAAGGGCTTGCTTCTGTCTTCCTTTAGTAATGCCTTATCTGGAGCTTGGGTCTATATTAGAACATCGAAGTTTCAAAACTTTAAATGTTCTAATATCGTCCCCTATTCAGCAAAAGCTGAAAATATCGAAGCAACAGAAAACTGAATTTTTTCCTAGGGAAAGAATTTGGTTGTCCATTTCTGTTGCTTCGGTATTTTCAGCACTGTGGTGGAAAGTTACGGATCGAGTTCAGGTAAGTGTGCAATTGAGTGCGGGTTAGGTGAGTTAAGGTGCGGGTTAGGTATGTGTGTGATTGTGTGGATGTGAGGGTTAGGGCGGGGTAGGTGAGTTAAGGTTAGGGCACGGGTGAGGTGAGTGTGCGATAGTGACGGACCTTAGGGTTAAGGTAAGTGGATAGTTAGTGGTGTGTGTATAGTTTAGTTTAGGGTTAGGTGCAAGGTTTTAAGGTGTATGTGTGTGGATTGCTGTTTGTTTGGTGTGCTTGTGTTGTGTGTATGTCTTTTGGAACAGAGAATTTTTTCCCTAGGAAAACAATTCGCTGTTCTCTATGTTCGTTGTTTTCAGCTTTCGCTGAATAGGGGTTGATATTAGAACATTCAAAGTTTTGAACCTTCAGTGTTCTAATATAGACCCTGGAGCTTCAGTTGAAAAATCAAAGAAAATGTCTTCCACTTATCAGAGCATGTCAACTGGCTCTTCTAAGGCTTTGGAGTAGTCCTTGAAAAGATCTTTTTGGGATCCATCAGTTCTCTCGAATCTGGAAAAGAAAATGCCTAAATCTTGTTGGATCTGACATCTTCTTTGGATCCGAGAAATATGAAGAAACAACCCTCGGATCCAAGTACCTGTTCGGTTCTGAAAAGCTCAAAATTTAAAGATACCCCTGATCTGACACAATGACCTGATGATGATGTGTTAATTTTACCAAAAAAAAAAAAAAAAAAAAAAAAAAAAAAACACTCCCTCATTGGACCCAGTTCTCTCCAGGATTCCTTCCCCTTTCTTACAGAGGTCTAGATATCCTTCAGGGCTATCCGCTTACTCTTCCAGAAGCCTTATAGAAGAGTGTGGAGAGGTTAGTGAGAAATTCTCTCAGAGCAGAGCCAGTCAGTTAACCTTTCAGCTCTTAACCCACTGGGTCAGAAGATTCGTACATAAACTGTTCCACCATTGCCAGTTCCTTCTACGACTTCTTTCAAGGCCTCAGAGCCCTTGGATTTGAGTCATTTGGGCCTGTCTGCTTCAGATCTGAGCATCCTTTTTTCCTCCAATCTGAGGTTTTCTCTGAGCTGCTTAGTTCAGTTGGATCTGGAGAGCTCTCTGAGCTGATTCTACCCTGGTGGGTCCGAGGTGCTTCAGTCAACTCAGAGGGTTTTGGAGCCATCTCTACGCCTCCCGTGGAATGTCCTCTGGAGAGGGTGGGACCATAGATCTGAGACTTGCCTTCTCAGATCTGGGGTGCTATCCCTCACAGGGGGCAGTCTGCCTTTGCTGTCATGGAGAAAGCCCTGTCTGCATCCCTGACTCCGATAATGCCTACTACTTCGGATCCTCTGTCTACATCTATACTGTCTCTACGTCAGTACCAGCTGTCCCTGTGGAGAGGAGAGTTGAGATTAACTCAACTCTCCTCTCCACAGGGACAGCTAGTACTGAAACAGTAGGCTTCCCATCAAGGTATCCCCACTTCTGACACCTTTTCATGGTACCCTACTGAGAAGATCCCTAAAAAGAAAATGCAAGAGGAAGCACTTAGAGTCCCCTGAATCTGTCACAGACGATACAGATCTTGATAAGGGTGAAGGGTTCCCACAGTCACCTCCTGTTGTCTCATTTGGAGACATCCTAGAAATCATGAAACAGAGAGGTGCTTGGAAGCCTAGCAACCCTTGGGAGGAATCTGTACTCCTAGAGGCGTTTGGTACCGGCCCATCTAACTTGATCTCTGTGGGCATGGAAGGATCCAGACACCATTGAGTCAATTCCCAGGAAGCCCAATAAAGTCATGACTGCTCAAGAGGATAGATGGTTTTGGTCCAAGGGTGTGCCTGTTGATGCCATGGTCATGTTGGCAGCCACTAAGAAGGAACTTGCGGAAGAAAGTTCCTCTGTTTATCCCCCAGCAACGAGTACCAATTGATTAACAGGTTCGGGAAGCGTGTCTCTGCTTCAGTAACGTTCTCTTCAAGGTCACTTAACTGTATGGCACATTTCACAAGACAGCAGAGGGACTTAAGGAGCTATTAGACACCCTCTCAGGATCGATTTCTGAAGAGGTGAAAGCATCTGTTACCTCTCACTTGGCAACCCTGCAGTTCATATCCAGCTCTTCTATGAGGCTCATTTCTGATGTAGCAGAAGGAGCCTCAGGGGCAGCAGGTTTAGTTGTTTCCTTTAGGAGACACCTTGATGCACTTGTGTGATTTTGTGGAGCCCTTTAAGTCTTCATTTGTCAATGCTCCTTTTGACAACACATCTCTTTTTGGCCTCAAGGTCAAGGACACATTGTCCAGATGTGAGAAGGATGGGAAAGATCCTTTCAGCTGTGTGCCTGCGGTTTTCCATTCCTCAAGGGTACTTTTCAAGGAATCATTGAGGCTGTGGTAATATGTGCTTCAAAAAATCCCAAGGATCTTTCCAGGACACATGTGGAGGAAGTTCCCTCAGAGGCAGGGCTGGGGAGTGCAACCGTTTGATTCTGCCCTTGAGCTGGCCTGCAGAACCAAGGGTCCAGAGTCATTCTTCGGTAAACCCTTTCAGCTGTTCTGAAAGTAGGCAAGAATGTCCCCTTGTGGAGGCAGTCGGGGGTCATTTGTCACTGCACCAGAGAGCCTGGTTAGAGATAACAGATACTTGTGTGCAGAGGATCATTTCAAGAAGTTATGTAATACCATTTCCCTTTCTCCTCCAAATTCAAGAAAATTCCCTTATGTTCCACCCACGAATGAGCAGCAATTCAGATTCAAAAGCTGCTAGATAAGAGTTGTCCAAAAAGTCCCCCAGACGAGATGGTATCCGGAAATTCATGTTCTTTTCAATGTCAAAGAAAACGGGGTACTTGGACACCAGTTCTAGATCTCAGCATCTAAAACAAATCCATTCAAAAGACGTAGTTCTGGACGGTCACAGTTCAGTCTGTTCTTACTTATTTGGAAAAGGACATTTGGATGCGATTGATAAATCTTCAGGATGTGTTCTATCATATAAAGATCAACAGGTGATCCTTAAGATTCTTATGCTTCCAGCTGGGAGCCAGTCACTGCCAGTTCAGGGTTCTGCCCTTTCGTCTCACCATAGCCTCCAGGGTGTTTACGAAGTGCATGGCGGTAGTAACAGATCAATTGAGACTGCAGGGCTTCGGAGTGTTTCCATACTTAGACAGTTGGCTCATCTCTGCCACAACCAGGCATCAGCTCATTATGGTAAGAGAAAAAGTGATCCAGATGTGCCGTACTAGGAATAACCATAAACTATAAAAGTCTCATCTAGAACCAAGGCAAAGTCTGGAGTTCATAGGAGCACTGCTCGACATACAATCAACTATAGCCTCACACTTGCTCTCCAGAGTTCAGACAGTAAGAGTACAAGTGATTTAGAGAGATTTCAGTACCAGAATCTCAGCCCGCTTGGTCCTTCAGGCTTTGGGGTCAGTGGCAGCAGCAGTAACATTACTACCCTTAGCCAGATTTCATTTGAGAAATCTTCAATGGAGGCTGACCTCTCAATGGTCAATACTTCATTTTCCTATATCTGCTCCGAAGGAATCACCAATATATGCAAGATGGATCTATTGTGGTGGATTCAGTCAGAACAAGTTTCACAAGACCGTTTATTTGTTTCCTCTCAGCCCAAGGCTATTGTGACCATGCATGCTTCCCAGCTGAGGTGGGGGGAGGGGCAATACCTGGGAAAGACGGTCCAAGGCACATGGTCCTTCGAAGAGGCCAATTTGCATATTCAGTGTCCTTGAGTTGAGAACAGTGGTTTTAGTGTTGCATCCCTTTCAGAACGCTGTCCCTTCAGGAACGATTGTGATTCAAACAAACAACAGGTCAGTGGTTTGGTACATCAACAAACCAGGAGGAACCAGATCTTTATCCCCTGTGTCGAGAAGCGCTTCGAGTTTGGCAATGGATGATCTCTTCCAATTGCTTTATTATAGCAATGCACATTCCTGGGAAGTCTAACTTGTTAGCAGACAGACTGAGCAGGTACATCTTACTACCTCACAAGTGGTCCCTCAGCGAGAATGTGGCTGAATAGATTTTCCGATAGTGGGGCCAGCCTTGCTCAGATCCCTTTGCATCTCCTAAACAACTAGTGTAGCAGGTACTTTGCTGTAAACCCCCCAACCACCCACAAGGGGAACCACTAGGGGATGCTCTTCCCTTGATTGACCCCCCCGGTCTGCTTTATGCTTATCCCCCAATTACTTTGAAATGAAGTTCCTAGAGAGCTGCCAGGTTGAAGAGCAAAGTTATCCTCATTGCATCTTATTCGCCTTGACAAGTTTGGTTCCCCTTCCTGTTGCCTCATTTAATTCATCAGCCCTGAATTATGGACCGAACCCCAGATCTGCTCTATCACCCAACAGGCATGATGCATCCGGACCTCCCCAATCTCAAGCTGACAGCTTGGTTTCCCCATTTCCAGTAATAGCCAGACAACCTATGCTTTTGTCACTTGTCTGCTAGATTTTATCCACCATTAAACCATGTACAAGGAAACTTTATGCTTGTAATTGGAAAAGATTTGTACACTGGGCAATTCAAATTCATGTGAAACCCTTTTCTGCCTTAATTCATAGCATTATTGATGCTACTTTTTAATCAAGGAGACGGTTCTTCAACAGGTAGGGTTTAGTTGGGCAGCATTTTCAAATTTTTTTTTATTGGATTTGATGGTTCCTCACTCGCTTCTCATGTTGTTGTTTGTCTTTTCGGCTTTTCCCAGTTAGGGGTTGCCACAGCGGAACTTCGGTCTGCTAATGATTGACAGATTTTTATGGTGCCGAGTTGCCAGCCCGACTCCCAACCTTCAGCGAAGGCACGCCCATTCACGCATGTCTTTCGGAGGCCACTCAACCGCTGGGAGGACATGCAGACTCCACACAGAAGGCACTCCAGCCGAGAATCGAACAGGAGAACCTCTTGCTGTGAGGCAACAACGCTACCGCTGTACCACCGTGGCTTTTCCTCACTTGCTTCTCATAAACTTTGTAAAACCTTTTTACGAGGCAGACTTCTGTTAAGACCTCCATTTAAAGATCCTACTCTTTCATGGGATCTAAATCTGGTACTGCAGGCCTTTGTACAGCCACCCTTTGAACCTGCACATGACTGTGATCTTAAATTTCTTTCTCTGTGATCTTAAATTTCTTTCTTAGAAAACTTTGTTTTTGGTGGCCTATTCTGCCAGACTAATTTCCGAAATTAAAAGCCTTATCTGTAAAGCTCCCATAATTTAATTTTTTCATAAAGATAGTTATATTATGAACTAATGCATCTTTTTTGCCCAAAATAGTATGAGTCTAATATTAACCAGCCCATCAGTTGACTAGTTTTCTTTCCAAATTATTCAAACAAGGGTGAATATTTATTACGTTTATTTGGATATTCATAGACAACTGAGTTTCTATTTACCCAGAACAAAGGATATCAGAACTACAGATCAGTTATTGGTTTTATTTGCTGATGTGAAACTGGGTAAACCAGTGTCCTAAGTCAATCTAGCCAGATGGCTTACTGGCTGCATCTCTCTTTTGTTTACAGCAAATTAGATATCCCTTTACTAAAGCAAATACATGCTCATTCAAACAGGTCCATAGCTTCTTCAGTTTTTCATTGAAGAGCATGCATGGATAAAATGTGCTGTAGCAACTTGAGCTCCCCCCATCCCCCAAGCTTTTATAACTCATTACAAATTGGATTTGGTATCCAGAAGGAGAGCATCATTTGGTTCACTGGTACTTAGAAATACCCTTCCTTGAGTCCACCCTGGGATTTGGGTACCTGGGGCTCTGTCCCATCAGTTGATGACAGAATGAAAATTGACACCACCAGATAAAGAAGTTATATACTCACCATAATGTTCCATCTGTGCTGTCCATTTTAATTTTTCCTCAACTCCCTACCCACCAACCCTCATCCTTATGTTTTTTCTAGAAGAGTGAGTGGATGTGAGAAATTTTGTGTACTTCAAGCATTATAAAGCTCCAGATATGACCTTGTCTAGCCTTTTTCTACGTTTACATTTTTGTCTAATTGTTTAAGAATTATTTCTTTATGGTGTAACCAGCAAGCAAGATCTGGGGTAATTGAACTTGGTGTATTCTGGGTAAGGGAGAAGCGTGAGAGTTCTATGTTGCCACAAGCTTTTTCAACAGCAAAGTCTGATCTGACAGTTCAGATCTGAACCCATCAATTGAGGAAGAATGAAGGTGGACAAAACAGCTGGAACGTTATGGTGAGTACATAAATTTTTTTCCATGATTCCTTTCCAGACAGACCCTTTCAGCAGTCCTGAAGGGCTGCATGACTGCCCACCTCTGGAGGCTACTGGGGGACGATTATCCTTGTCCCCCAATGCTGAACTGCTATAACAAAAGATTCCCAGGTGTTAAATAATGTTTACTCTATACCATTTTTCCAACCCCCAATGTACAAAAAGCTTCCTGACATTCCATTCATTCACAGGAAGGCATCAGCACAAGAAATTCAAAAGCCACTAGGCAGGAGGCATTCAAGAGGTCCTACCAGACCAAATAGGATTCAGAGCTTACTAACACTTGTTTAGTGCACAAAAAGACGGGACCAGAGACTAATTTTGCATCTAAGCACATTTAATCTCTACATGAAAATGTCAACGTTCCGAATGGTCACAGTCCAGTCCATCATGCCATTTCTTCGTAGGACAATGTTATGTGCTCTGTGGATCTTCAGGATGTGTACTATCACATCAAAATATACAGGCACTCCTGAAGATATTTTTGCTTTCGACTGAGATCCAATCATTACCACTTCAGATCCCTGCCCTTCAGACTCCCCACAGCCCCCAGGGTGTTCACCAAATATATGGCAGTGGTGGCAGCTCACTTGAGATTCTAAGGATTCTGGGTGTTTCCACTGCTGACTGGCTCCTCACCGCCCCTTCCATGCGTCTCCTTCTGAAGCATATAATCTCTGGATTACTTATTTGTTACTCACTGGGAATAGCAATCGGTTATGCCAAATCGAATCTACCACCAATACAGAGCCTGGAGTTTATTGGTGCACATCTGAACATAGCAGCTCAAATTGCATCCTTACCAATTCATTGCATAGACACGCTCAGATGTCAAGTTCATCAGATTCTTTCCCATGCATCTCTTCCAGCCAGGTTCATTCTTCAAGCGCTAGGGTCTGTGGCAGCAGCAGTAGTACTGCTTCCTTTATCATCATACAGTATATGTGTGTTCTTCAGTGGACTCCAGCTGTTCAGTGGTCTATTCTTCGACATCCTGTATCTTTTCCAGTCGAGCTTACACTGGTTTGCAAACACTGCATCCATTGGTGGATCCAGTCAGACTACATCTATCTAGGTCGACCTTTGTTCTTCCACTCCCATTAGTACTGTGGTTACAGATGCCTCCCAATTGAGGTGGGGGAGTAATTATTTGGGAATGACAGACCAAGGCACATGCCCCCCCCCCAAGAAACCAATTTGCATATTAATGTCCTGGAGATGGGAGCAGTCATTTTAGTGTTGCAGGTATTCCAAGATGCTCTTCATATGGTGACTATTGCAATTCAGACCGACATGTCTGTAGTCTGGTACATCAACAAACAAGGGGGAACCTGGTCTTAACCTCTCTGCCAAGAGGCTGTGGTAGTGTGGTTGGTGGAGATCGCCCATTTCCGCTTTTTAGTTGCATTGCACATTCTGGGGGGGAAAAAATGTGCTAGCAGACAAATGAAGCAGGCCCAGTCTAAATCCTCACAAGTAGTCTCAAGCAATCAGTGTTGGAGGAAATTTACTGTTGTTGGGGCCACCCTTACTGCAGCCTCTTAGCATCCACAAGTACAGCAGGTTCTTTGGCTATGATCCCACCTCAGGGGTGAGATGCTCTTGCCCACATTTGTCCATCCAGTCTCCTTTAGGCTTATCCTCCACTTTCTTTGATTCACAAATTCCTACAGAAAGCAATCTGGTTGAAAAGCGCTGTCATACTCATTGTCCCCTACTGTCATTGACAGGTGTGATTCCCCTTCCTTTGGTCTCATCTTTGTTTTCCTCCCTAGATACCAGACCCAACTCCAGATCTCCTTTCACACCCCTCATGGATGAGATATCCCAATATTCCAGCCCTCAAACTAACCATATTGTTTCTCCAGTTCCAGTAATTGTCAGACAGCCCTGGCTTTCTTCAACAGTATGTGCCATTTTATTATCCTCAAGAAAGTTTAAAAGAGCAAATGTAAGAGATTCTCCCATGTTGACCCTTTTCTGCACCAGTTTCTGCTGTTCTTGAATTTCTGGATGTTCTTCGTGTTTCACTGTTGCAGTCATCACGTTTGGGTTATCTGCCAGCAGGTAGCTCTCAGCCGGCCTGAATACCAGTGTCTTCGGATTTCTGCCTCGGATGCTGTCACTTTTACCCTGACGTCAAGTCGTCAGGGGTATAAAACATGCAGCCTATGCCATTACATTTAGTCTTTCTTGCTGTACCCCAAGCAGAAGCAGTTTGCAAGTGCTGGTAGGCCGTCTCTTGAAATTTTCATTTTCGAGTTTCAGACCCGAAGTCTTTCAAAAGATAAGTACCCCGTTGGGGATCCTTTTTCTTGCTCCAACCGATGTCAGTAAAAGTTAACAATTGTCTTACCTGTGGAAAGCAAATACCTCAGAGATTTTCATTCTTACTGCACGCCCTGTTTAGGCCCAGACCACAACGTCCCTCACTGTTGGTTTTGTGCCTTGTTCAATGCCCGAATTATTCATCTAGCCATTTTTGCAGCCAATTACTTTCGTACTCTATTTACGTACTCCGAAATGGCTTCGTTAAACCATCCGACTACCGATCTTCCAAAAAAATGTAAGGATAAAGACAGACCGCATAGGTCCAAAACTGTCAACGCCACTTCTGTTAAGCTAGTCGCCAGTCCGCCGGTACTCAGTGAGCCCCTGATACCCATTACTTCAGATTCGCTGGCCTCTACTGAGACCCACTTGGAGTCCGGTATGCCGCGAGATGCTTCTTCGACTATGGAACCTGTGGATGTCTCTACCTTGGATGGGTCCGGAGCCGCTGTGCAGGCACCAGCTTCTGAAGGTGTATTCAGGCCTACAAACATTCATATTAAACAGACGCCATTGTTTCCATCCAGAAGTTATGAATTCCTCAGGCCGAAAACTCGCACTATGCCTAGAAAACAGACTACCAAACTGCAGGCTCAGGCCCATATGCCTCAAAAACAAATGCTTAGAATGGCTGAAGACCTTTAGTACCTTAATTAGAGGAAATCAGCCTTCCCCCTCCAAGAGACCTAGAACTGATTTTCTTTCTGATCCTTTTGATTAGGAGTCTGATATTTCTGCTCCTCTTGATTACCAGGATTTGCCCTTATCTACTTATGAGGATTCTGCTGCGGAGGATTCCATTCCCTCCGGAAGATTTTTCTTTCGGTGAAACATTGCATACTCTTAGGGAGCATTTCCGCTGGGAAAGCCAGGATTACTCTGAGTCCAAAAAGAGACTTGGGGAATTCTTACTCTTGCCACAACACAGGCCTTTAGCTATCCCTCCTGTTCTGGACATTGTAGATGATGCCTTCTTGGAATCTAGCCTTACCCCAGACACTTGGCTCCACCTCCAAGAAAACCTGACAAGGTACTAGAGAGTACCTGACTCTCACAAGATGTTCATCGTGCATACAGCTGCAGTCATAACAAATGGGTTCTCCTGCCGTCAGGCGGGTCCTCGGTCGGCCGAATTCCAAAGTCAAGGTCCGGCGTCGGTTGTCGTCGCTTCTTCCCTGACGTCAGTGCGACAGGGGTATAAAGGAACCAGCCGACGCCATTTTCTTCAGTCTTTCTTGCCGTGCGGTGCCCGAAGCAGATCGCAAGTGCCGGTCGGCCAGCTCCTGAAATTACGAAAATTTTGAAACCGAAGTCTTCTCGAAAGCTAAGTACCCGTTGAAACTTTTCTTGCCTCAGACCGATGTCAGACAAAGTTAATAATTGTATTTCATGTGGGAAGAAAATACCGCATAAGGATTTCCATTCCCTCTGTATACCTTGTTTAGGCCCAGACCACGACGTCTCGGTCTGTCGTTTTTGTGCTACATTCAACAAACGCACCATTAAGCGTCGGGCGGAGTTCGCCCAGCATTATTTTGGAAAAACATTTAACTATATTATGTCGTCGGATACTCCGACTCCAGTTTTATCCAAAAAACGCAAAGATAAGGACCGACACACGAGGTCCGCGGCCTCTACCGACACCACACCAAAGCAGACTACATGTGGTCCGGTTCTCAGCGAGGTGCCTACGCAGCCCCTGACTACCGACGACACTTCATTGGCAGTGTCTCCTGTGCCCGAGGTCGCAGGCTCCTCGGCCCACACCCCGACTACAGATACCGAAGCCACTCTTGGCGTTGAACCTCAAAATGTGGACAGGTCTACCTCCACTCAAGGTGTCTTCAGACCTTCCTCTTCTTTTTCCATCAAGGCTTTCACTAAGTCTAAAGCAGCCATGCATTCTAAGAGACAAGCTACACAGGGCCCATCTCCAGGCCCCCATGCCTAAAAAACAGATGCTTAAAATGGCTGAGGATTTAATTACTCTTATCAGGGGTTCACAACCCCCACCGGACAAAAGGCCCAGAGTGGAGGAAGAATCCCCCTCCTCTGATCAGGGCTCCATTATTTCAGAGCACTCTGATGATCAGGAACATTCTTACTCCCTTTTTGAAGACTCTGATGCAGAGCAGTCCATTCCTTCTGTATCCCCCCCAAAAGGATTACTCATTTGGGGAAACTTTGCATACCTTAAGGGAACACTTCCACTGGGAAGGCCAAGATTATTCAGATTCCAAGAAAAGGCTTAGGGAATTTCTCTTGCTACCTCAGCACAGGCCTCTGGCTATACCTCCTGTCTTGGACATCCTAGATGATGTTTACTCGGAGGCCTCCCTTAACCCAGATTCTCTGCCTCCAGCCACAGTCAAGCCTGACAGGTACTACAGGGTTCCTGACTGACACCAATTTCTATACAAAAGCCATGCTGCTGTCCCAGAAACCATCTCACAGGGCCCCAAGGGAATTAAGGCCTCCACTGCTAAAATCCATTACCTTCCGAGAGAGATTCCAGATCCTTAGAAAGGTGGGGAAAAAAGGGCAGAGGCACAAAAACAAATTTCAGCTCTCATGGACATGAAAGCTGTTCAAGAGGTACCTGCAAAAGAATAGGGTCGAGGTTTTTATTCCAGACTATTCCTGGTACCAAGGAAGGACAAAGATTGGAGTCCTATTTTGGACCTATCCATCCTAAACACATATTTACTCGTACCAAAATTCAAGATGCTCACATTACAGCAGCTTCTTCCCATGCTGGGTAAGGAGTCTTGGCTGGTAACATTGGACCTCAAGGAGGCATACCTGCATGTCCCTATCAGACAAGATTGCAGAAGATACCTCAGATTTCTTGCAGGGTCAACACATTATCAATTCTCTGCATTGCCCTTTGGCTTATCTACTGTGCCCAGAGTGTTTACGAAATGCCTGGCATCAGTAATTGCCTTCTGCAGACTTCAAGGGATACAAATATACCCATATCTGGACGACTGCCTGATCCAAGCAGACAGCAAGCACATTCTTCTGAAACATCTGGCTTATGTAATAATACTGTTGAATTCTCTGGGATACACAGTCAACAAAAAGAAATCAAGGCTAATACCCTCTCGAAAGATAATTTTCCTGGGTGCCAACTTGGACACAAACACCCAGATGGCCTACCTCACACCAGAGAAGCAGGGGAAACTAACTCAATACTTCAGAACACTAGCAAATTGCACCAGGCTGACTGCAAGGAAAATCCTGCAGGCTCTGGGATTCATGGCATCTTGCATCCTACTAATCCCATGTGCAAAGCTGCATATGAGGAAACTTCAATGGTACCTGAAAAACCTATGGTCTCAACACAGCCACAGTTTGGAAACAATAATACCACTAATTCCATGTCTTCAAAAGGAATATCTGTGGTGGGCTCAAGCATGCCGAACAAACACAGGTCTCCCATTCTGCAAGTCTCAAGCAAATCAAGTCATCACAACAGATGCCTCGGACTACGCCTGGGGGGCGCACATGACAAATCGGTGCATTCAGGGCAAATGGTCCCAAAAAGAAAAGCACCTTCACATCAATCAAAAGGAAATGCTAGCAGTAATAAATGCTATTATAGCTTTCAAAGACCTTCTGCATCCAGGTCAACTATTGATAAGGACAGACAACACCACAGTAATGTGGTACATAAACAAACAGGGAGGAACCCATTCATACCCCCTATGCAGGCTGGCCATGTCACTTTGGAACATGGCTCTGGATTTACAAATCGAACTTCAAGCACAGTACTTGCCAGGCAAGGAAAACACGCTGACAGACAACCTAAGCAGAAATATGACAGATCCACCTGAATGGAAGTTGCATCCTCAAGTTTTTACAGAGATAATTCAAGCATGGGGAAGGCCAGACATAGATCTCTTTGCCTCCCACAAAAATCACCAATTGACAAAATTCTGCTCAAGGACTTTTCATCCAAAGGCCTGGAGAGTGGACGCTCTCTCTTTCAGTTGGACAACAATGACAGTTTATGCCTTCCCACCTCGTCCTCTGCTGCCCAAAGTTCTATTAAAAACCAGAGCAGACAGAGCAAAGATGATTCTCATTGCTCCAGACTGGCCAAGACAACACTGGTACCCACTCCTGAGGAGCCTGACGCATTCCCCACCAAGGACCCTACCTCTAATGCCTCCTCTTCTGACTCAGCACAGCTTCAAAACTCTTCACAGTCAACTGAAAACACTCAATCTGGCCGCATGGAAGATTCATCACAACAGACCCTACTCTCCAAGGAGGTGCAGGATGTCATTTTGGAGGCCAGAAGGCCGTCTAATAGAAAAGCTTACTCCGCAAAATGGAAACAGTTTTGTGCCTGGAATGAGAAAAAGGGCCAGAATCCTGGAAAACTGAATTTACCTAAAATATTACAGCATCTAGCTGAGCTGCTAAGCAGTGGACTTTCATTCTCCTCCATCAAAATCCATGCCTCAGCCATTTCTGCAGAATACAACACTGATCCACCTTTATTCTCTCACCCCGTCTTAAGACAGTTCCTCAGAGGGGCTAAGAATATAAAACCCCCCAGGAAATAACCAATACCTGCTTGGGACCTCAATTTCATTCTAGAAAAGCAGACCTTGCCTCCTTTTGAGCCAGCTAACTCAACAGATTTGCAATATTTGTCCTGGAAAACAGCTTTCCTTCTGGCTATTACCTCAGCTCATAGGGTATCGGAACTACAAGCCTTCATGGCTGTGCAGCCTTTTATCATCTTCCATCAGGACAGAGTTTCCTTACGAACCAACCCGTCCTTTATGCCAAAAGTGGTATCCAGGGTAGCTTTGAATCAGGCTATACACTTACCTACCTTTTATCCTAATCCTCAAAACAAAGGGGAGAGATTACTACATTCCTTGGACATCCACAGACAACTGCGTTATTATTTGGACAGAACAAAGCCTTTCAGAAAATCAGAACAGCTCTTTGTGTCCTATGCTATAGGAGCTCAAGGGAAGCCAATTTCCAAACAGACAATCTCAAAATGGATAGCCCACTGCATATGCTTTTGCTACTCTTTTCATGGCAAAACTGTACCTGCAGGCATCAGATCTCACTCCACAAGGGCCACAGCTACCTCTGCAGCTTTCCTCAGAGGAGTTCCTACCAAAGATATTTTGGAAGCAGCCACTTGGAGTTCTGTGCATACCTTCTCCAAGCACTACCACCTACCATTATACTCCAAAACTAGAGCAGGCTTTGATACTGCAGTCTTGCAGGACATCCTGGCTCCTCCTAGTTCCACCTAGTGCCTACCACCCCTTTCTTAGCTTTGGGATTCTACCCATCTGTTATGACTGCAGCTGTATGCACGATGAACATAGTACAGTTTTGTACCTACCAAAAATGTAGATGTTCGAGTGCTAATACAGCTGCAGTCCAGGTTTCCCTCCCTCCTTCCCCTCTTGGGACAGGCCTATTGGCTAACACCTCCTCATACAACCTGATTGGGGTATTCATTTATGGTGTATTTGCTTGCAACTACTGTATTTTGATTATATGGCATTGCTTTATTACACAAATTTATGTATTGCCTTCCTTCTGGGGGCACCTGACATCTGGCGCAAGAAAAACTGAAGAAAATGGCGTCGGCTGGTTCTTTTATACCAGTCGCACTGACGTCAGGGAAGAAGCGACGACAATGGACGCCGGACCTAGACTTTGGAATTCGGCCGACTGAGGACCCGCCTGACAGCAGGAGAACCCCATCTGTTATGACTGCAGCTGTATTAGCACTCGAACATCTACATTTATGGTAGGTACAAAACTGTACTTTCTAAATCAGCGGTCGTCAGGGGCTGCGTAGGCACCTCACTGAAAACCGGAGAACCGGCGACTGGCCTAGCAGAGGCCTCGGTGTCTGGTTTGGGTCTCGGCTGCCTGTCCTTATCTTTGCGCTTTTTATGCATCCTGGTCGTCGGTTGCTCCGACGGCATGGTATAATTAAATTTTCTACCAAAACAATGTTGGGTGAAATCAAAACGTTTAATAGTTCGTTTGTTAAACCTAGCACAAAACCGACAACCTGTGACGTCGTGGTCTGGGCCTAGGCAAGGGATACAACAAGAATGAAAATCCTTATGAGGTATTTGCTTCCCACAAGAAATACAATTATTAACTTTTTCTGACATCGGACTGAGGCAAGAAAAGGTTCCCCAACGGGGTACTTAGCTTTATTGAAGACTTTGGTCTGAAATTCGATTTGAAAATCTCAGGAGTCGGTCGACCAGCACATGCGAACTGCTTCTGCTTCGGGCACCGCGCGGCAAGAAAGACTGAAGAAAATGGCGTTGGCTTCCTCTTTTATACCCCGTCGCACTGACGTCAGGGAAGAAGCGACAGCAACCGACATCGGACCAAGACTTTGGAACTCGGGCCGACTGCGGGACTGCCTGACGACAGATAAGCCAAGTGTGATGACTGCAGCAGTATAACACAATGAAAATCCCACAGTTACAGGGTCCACCAGGCATTTGGAAATAACTCTACTGAAAAGAATTTAAACTCAAAAAAGGTTTACTCTATAAAACAGACATCAGAATGAGTGGCCAGCAATGTCACAGCAGAACTACCAACATTAGCGGATTACTTGACTACAAAAGGATTTGGCTGTGGTGGCTGAACCAAAGTAGGATGGAGGGGATTTTAGTGTAGCTTATACAATTAAAACATTCAAATAACTTGCATACTGACTGAACACAGCTATCAATGTGTCTGCAGTAAATTCAGCATTACTTGCATAAAGATTAGCATCAATACTAATTAACACAAGTCAGTACTGCTACAAATCAAACAAAAAAACAGCTGTCATTTTCCTTTTGCTGTTAAAAAACAGCTGTGCACTTCATAATTGTACAAACACTGCAGACAGTAATGCCCCTAAATGAGTGAAAAACATCTAACAAGAAAAGTACCAGAAAGTACACTAAAACCCAACGTTATGTGCAACAGTTGCAAACTGAATGCGCATAAGCAGGCACAGTGCATCGCTGAGATGTTATCACAGACTAACATCAGCAAGAAGGCAAACAACAGTAAATCAGAGTTCTACAATACTATTACATAAGACTTATAACATGTAATTAAGTTATGGGTAATGGAGGACTTAACCATTTTTTGTTTGATCTCCTATAGTTCGGCCTTGTGATCACACAATGCCAGTAGTGGTTAAATCTTTCATTTTTATACATGAAAAAAAGTTACTGCTAAAAAGCTTAAAAAAAATGAATTTTGCAGAAGATAAACTAGTCTACTTCAGGAAGGATCAAAACTGGTGAACCCACAAATGTCACCATAGGACTGTTGGGTGTACTGCAAGCATAAGAGTAGACAAATGACTGTAGAAGCTGGCAGAAGAATTTTTTTTCAGGGACTGAATTGTGGATTTAGAAAAGGAACTGCTGGCAAGAGCTGACTAGGTCACCTTTCACAGTGTTATGCAATAGTAAGAGGGAGGTCCAATGACAGCGGTGAGCTAAACAGGATTTTTTTTATAAAGCACACTTCAAATCACAGATAGCCGTGGTGGTGCAGCAGAAGCATTGTCGCCTCACAGCAAGAGGTTCTCCCGTTCGATTCTCGGCTGGAGCACCGTGTGGAGTCTGCATGTCCTGCCTGCGGTCAAGTGGCATTCGAAAGACATGCATGAATGGGCAGGCCTTAGTTGAAGGTTGGGCATCGAGCTGTCACCTAGGTACCATAAAAATCTGCCAATCATTAGTGGAACAGAGTTCTGCTGTGGCAACCCCTAATTGGGAAGAGCCAAAAGAAGAAGAGGAAGAATAAACTTCAAATCACAGTTGTAGCTAGGACAGGATCGCTTTCTGTACTTCAGAAAATTACTCTCGCAGCTGTAAATCACCAAAAAGAATGGATGGTCATTCACGTTAGCTGACATTACATAGAAGCTCAAGAGTGACATAAGTGAATAAAACCACAGCAGTAAATGATCATGAGTGT
>NC_056744.1:118599560-118622465 GCF_019279795.1 Protopterus annectens | reverse complement strand
ACATTATAAATTCTGTCTAGGGAGCTAAACCTCTTCTGCAACAAACGGTTTGGAGGGATAGGTTCACCTTGCAGAGGATACAGCTGCTCTGGAACAGACTTCCCATCCACATAAAACAAACCTTATCCTTGTCCATATTCAAGTGCAACTTATGTCTATGGATGGGAAACAAAATTTAACCCATGACTTCCTCTTGAACTACTAGTGGACAGAGGCAGCTCCTAAATGATTTACCCATGCATGGGTCCCCTCAAAATTATCAATGGTATTTATTTAACATTTGTTTACCAGTATGATCCCAGCTATTCTCACTAGGGTTACTATACAAATTATGGACCATGGGATGGGTAAGTCCAATCTAACACCAAATGGGATAAGTTAATTCAAGCACCAAAAGGATAATTGGCTAGGCTTAAAATGGCCCACAATGGCAGCTATCTTAGTATTTACCTATGAAGCTATGAGCCTATGAACATGAATACCTCATCTGTTCTTGTACTTTAATTATGGTTAAATACTCATTATGATGTACACAAATATATGCCAGCACTTAAAATGCAAACTCTTGGATGTCCTATGACCTACAAGTTTGTTAAAGTTATCTTCAACATTAAAGTGTACATGCCCAGTGAAATGCTACTATCTGTGTACAATACACGAGTTTGGGGGGGGGGGTATGCAAGCACAGCTACCATCTTCCACCCAAGCTCACAACAAACATCTCACTGAACGAGAACAGTAACAAAGAAGCTTTCTAGAGGTGCGTGCGTGTATCAACCCCAGTAATGTATAGTAACAAGGCAGCAGAAATATTCCGTTTATCAACAAATATAAATGTAATAAAAATAAATGCACAAGATTTACTAAGACACCATCAGCAAAAAGACTGCTGTAAATGCCTTCAAGTATTACTTCAGCTTCATAATAAAAACTCACCTCAATTTCAGAAAGCAGCATTTTAAGTCTGGATAAATCCTTCACTACCATTCCATTCTAGATAAAGAAAATGTTATTAACTGGCATTAGTCATCTTGTCCTTGACAATCACTCTTCTATTCTCTCCATGATTACACACAACTTACAACAGCAAAGGGACAAGTTTGCTTTTTACAGTTTCAATGCCACCAATACCAAGCTGGACTACAAACTACATTACATTTCATAACAGCAAAACCTTACTTGAAACATACTTTTGAATGCTCGTCACTTATGAGTTTCTCTGGAGTGAATGCATGCACATAAAGTCTTTTGGGGCAATAAACTAGATTAATGAGCTCAGCTATGAAGCTACCATCAATGTCACATATTTTAAGTAAAGTATGTAAATTCTGGGCTTATTACATATTTAGTAAATAGATCTGCAGCATCAGCTTTAAGCATGTATCAAGTGTAGCAACCCACATTTCAGGCTGTGGTATTTTTTCCACAAAAAATAAATCACTTACCTAAGCCACTTCTTCCTTAACAAGCATGCGATTACTTTGGTGCCAAATTAGACTGCCTTCACAACCAGTTCCACTGGCAAAGTATATTTAGAAAAAAGTTACTTCATCGACAACAAGTCTACATTTATTCACAATATTCCTTCAAGCAAAAAGGAGTGTGTAAACCATCCACACTGCCCACATCCAAGGAACAAAGGAAAAAAAAAACCTTGACTGCACCCCCACAAGATCTGTGTTTGGGTATCAGCAGGTGTGCTGGAGAGAATGTGTGGGGAAAGAGAAAAAGCAGCTGTTACCAGCTCACCCATCCTGGAGGCAGGGGAAGGAGGTGCCACTGGCTTGCCAACTGGATGGCACCTAAAAGGATCACTAAATGTTATACCTTCAAAAAAGGACCTGCTAAACACACACTGCTCATACATGCTTCCTATGGTACTGGGTGCACAGCAGAGCTTAAGGCAGCTGCAAAAGGGGTTTACAAGGAGAAGGGAGAGCCTGCTGAGGCCAGCTGACTAACCTTCTCCTGACAGCTCTCTTCTTGCATGAAAAAAACTGGTTGATGAGCCATTCCCCCCAAGAAACGAAAGGGCTAGAAAGCTTTTGCAAGACTTGAAGATACCTGGAACATGCCTGTCTCATGTTCCAAGACAGGAATACACAGATCAATGGCATGAAGTAAGAGGAGCCACTGAGCAAGACCTAGGGGATAGGCAAAGCAAACCATCCAAAAGCATGATTTGTTTTAAACAAAGATAAACAGGTCTATTTTATTTTGTTTGCATTTGGTTACCAAGATAGTGGACTAATCTCCTTGGACTATTTGCAGGCACAGCCAGGGAGTACAATCACTTAAATTGAGAATTACAGTTTTACAATGAGAGGTTGCAGAAAAAGAAATACTGAAATAAAGAATATCGAATTAGATAAATACAGAGTTAAGCAAGAATATACAATAAAAAAATCAAATCAAATACAAACTATGTACACATTACAAAACATTACAGAAATATAATGCTGCTTATAGAGGAAGAATGTAAGTAAACATATGGTGATATAATGGATGTATACAGTTAGTAAAGAAGCCTACTAGGAGGGAAAAATGGGAGCACAAAGAGAGGTAAGACTGAGGAAAGGAAGTTGAGACTGAGGAGAGGAAAACAAGATTATGACCAGGTTTAAGAAAACAATCATCTTAAGCAGGGCAAGTTTAGCAATATTAAAGGAGTTGTAAAGAAGAGTTTATGTAATGTGGTAGGTATAAGGGCATTTGCATTGTGCTTGTGTGTAATGAATATTTTTTGGTTGACATCAGAATTATGAGTAGGATGTAGTCATTCAGTGTAACCAAGAGAGAGACTCCCAGAGTTTTGGTGCCAGATTAGACATTGCATGGTCTGTGCAGTGAAATTTTATTTTCGGAGCTTGTAGGGCTGGATTAGACTTGTAAAACGCTATCCTCTGAAACCTCTCCAAAGGAGTGAGCCTAATAGGAGGTTTACTATCTGCTGCATTTGAAGGCTTTCATCTTTAAAAGACAGTAAGGCAGTGGTGCTCTTTGGAAAGCGTTTATAATGAAATAGCAGAATTTACTGCAGATGACAAAGGTGGGAGTACTTAGAGGCTGCAGCTACTATAGACAGTCCATATTCCAGCTGAGATAAGAGTATTCCTGGCTGGCTTAAATAAATAGGGAGAGAATCTTTCTGCCCAGAACAGCAGTGAACTAATTTGTGTGTGTGTGTTTTTGTATGTGGAGTTGAAGGTTAACAGTCTGACCAAGCCATATTCAAACACATTTTAAAGTTGTAATAGTTTATATGGAGATGTTGTTTAAATCTTTAATCTCAAGGGAGTTGAGTACTTTGGACAGTTTTTTTTTTATGGGTGCCAAATTACACAGTTTGAAATTTTGATGGGTTGAGTAATAAGGACTGATGACAACCACTGGTTGAGTTTTTGGAAGTCGCCTTGTAGTGGAGATTACTAGAATAGTGCAAGATTTGTTTGATCTGAAGATGACCGTGTCATCTGTGTACTGGATCAAAGTTATATGGAGGTGGTCAAAGGCAGTTTACTGATGAATATGTAGAAGAATAAGGGAGCTAGGGTGGAGCTTACTGGAACCCCTTTTAGTGTAGGTGCTGACTCAGAGATGAAGCCTAACTTTCCACTCTGAAGCATCTATTGGTGAGGATATCAGTAAAATGAAAGTTATGTACTTAAAATAATGATACAAGTGTAGTCTGATGCGTTCTTGCTCACTGGAACTTCAGATCCTGTGCTCAAGCTTCTCCATGCTCATAACTCCCAACAAGGAAAGAATTACCTCAGACTAAATTTGCCCCTTTATCAGTCCAAAGGAAATTACCCTCAAACCTGTAAGAGCAAATAACTCACGGAATGAAAACAGCTGCCACAGAACTGGAATACATGAACAAGCCAAGGTAGTTATAAATGATATCACTCCAGGAGTCAGGGGGGAAATTTAAGGGAGGGAAGCTGAGAAAGTAAGGAGGAATAACTTTCATACCGGATGTTCTCTCTTCCATCAATTCCTTAATAGATTGAACAGAGTTCCCTGCTACTCCACACTTGAGAGGAGTCATGGAAGGACATTCCTATGCATAGCTGAACCAAAGTAGGCTCTTTATCTTCACTGTAAAACCAATTTATAAGGAGAAATATAGGTATGGACATTGGACCAAGCAGCAGCAGCAAATGTCAACAAGTGATATTCTGGAGAAAAAAGTTGTAGATTTAGCCACATATCCAGTCGAGCGAGTCTTAGGAGGTTTGGAAAAGGATAAGCCCTTCCCTTAGTAAAAATGTGAAATATAGTCAGATAACTAGCAAAACCGTGCCAATTTAGATACCACTTTTCCAATCTGGCTGTGGAAAAGGAAACAGATAAATGAGCAGCCTTCCTAATCTTCTTAGTGTGATGCAAGTAAAAATGAAGCTGGTGATGTGCATCCAAACAAATGTAACATGTACTCAGATTTACTGAAGAAATTTGGGAAGAAAACAGGAAGACTGACAGAATGAGGGATGAGTCAGAAGCCACCATTGGAAGAAAGGAATGATTAATTCGGCAACTCTGCCCTTGAGGAAAACCAAATAAGACGGTTAACTAAACAGGGCATGTAACGTCAAAACCCTCCAAGCAGAGATGGACACCAAAAAATAAGTTAGGTACTCATCATAAAGTTACATCTGTGTTGTCCATTTTCATTTTTCAAAAATGGGGGTTCGGATCCGGTTTCGTCGTTACTAAAGCATGTGGCCACCAAAAAAACTATACAGCCCCTCCCTTTCCCATAATACACCAACCCTAACATTCCTCAGATATTGTTTGCCGTTACATATAAAAAAATATATAGAAGTCATGAAACTTCTGAGAAAAGACTTCAGACTGAGATCCAGATAGGCTCTATATTCTTAAGGACAGTGTCATTATAGCCTCTCGTTTTTACAGAAGCGATGCAAGAAAAGAATGGGGGTTGGTGGGTGGGAAATTAAGGAAGAATGAAAATGGACAACCCAGACAGATTATGCTGAGTAAATAACTTCTCTATCTGATGTCTATTTTCATTCATTCCTCAACAACTGGGACAGCATCTCCAGATACCTAAATTCCCAGGTGGACTCCAACAAAGGATGCTCCTGAGCACAGCTTAGCCAAAAGCTGTTCTTCACCTAGAGACTAGATCCAATCTGAATTGAGTATAAAAAGTATGAGGATATGTCCAGGTTGCAGCTGCACATATAATCCATGGAAGTTTTAGAAAGAAATACCATGAAGTTGCCATAGACCTAGTCAAATATGCTTTTTTAGGTTTTGGTAAGGCTAGGCCCAGCTTGAGTAAATAATCATACAATTAGTCAGCCGTCAAGCTAAAGTGATCTTTGCAACTGGTTTGTCCAATTATGAATCTGCAAAGGATACAAATAAAGTACAGTTGTGTACACTTACCATAAATGTAGATGTTAGAGTGAATTCACTGTTGCAGTCATTACAACTGGGTTATCCTGCTGGCAGGCTACCCTCAGTCGGCCTGAATTCCAAAGTCTAGGTCCGGCGTCGGTTGCTGTCGCCTCTTCCCTGACGTCAGTGTGCCAGGGGTATAAAAGATGCAGCCAACGCCATTTTCTTCAGTTTTTCTTGCCCCAGATGTGCCCCCAAAAGGGTAGGCTAAAAATATGTCAATAAAACATGCATGCACCAAAGTATATATTTTGCCTTCATCTACAAGCAAATACACCACATAGATTGTATAGAATAGAGAAGTACAGATAAGTTCCAGCAAAGAAATGGGGGATGGCGGGTGGGTAACCTGGACTGCAACAGTGAATACACTCTAACATCTACATTTATGATAAGTGTACACAACTGTACTATGTTCTTCATGTTTCACTGCTGCAGTCATTACAATTGGGTTGAATCTCAAAGCTAAGGTTGGGAGGCTGGAGCTAAACAGCATTAGGAGCGGCTATTAGGCCCTGCATAACTGCAGTGGCAAAGCCTGCCCTGGATTTAGAGTAGAGTGGTAAGTGATAGTGCTTTGTAAAGGTATGCACTGAACTCCAAGTAGAAGCCTCTAAAATGTCTTTGGTTGGTACTCCCCTAAGGAAGGCTGCTGAAGTGGCTGCTGCTCTGGTTGAATGTGGCCTAATGCCCTTAGGTACTGGCTTGCCATGTTGTGAATAGCAGAAATGAATGCAGTGGCCTATCCACTTTGAAATAGTCTGCTTTGAGATAGACTTTCCTTGTGATCTTGCAGCATATGCCACTAGTAATTGCTCTGTCTTTCTGAAAGCTTTGGGGTTCTGTTCAAATAGAAGCGTAGCTGTCTGTGGATGTCTAAAGAATGCAGAATTCGCTCCCCCTTATTCTGTGAGTTTCGATAAAAGGTAGGCAAGATGAATAGTTTGGTTAAGGGCCACACTGGACACTACCTTAGGCATAAATGTCGGGTTTGTCCTCAGAGAAACCCTGTCTGGATAAAAAATGATAAAAGGTTCCACAGCCATGAGTGCCTATAGCTCTGAGACTCGTCTTGCAGTAGGAGCAGAGCTGTTTTCCAAGATAAAAACTTTATATCAGCTGTAGCGGCTGGCTCAAAAGGAGGCAGGGTGAGTTTTTCCAAGACATAATTGAGGTCCCATGCAGGTATTGGTGATCTCCTTGGAGGCCTTAAATTTTTGGCCCCTCTGAGGTACTGCCTTAATAAAGGATGAGAAAAGTTTGGTGGCTCTGTATTGTAATGAGCTGAAATGGCAGAGGCATGAATTTTTATAGATGAAAAGGATAGGCCTTTGTCCAGCATCTCAGTCAAGTATTGCAAAATCTGAGGAATATTTGGTACAGCTGTGTCAATTCCTTGTGCCTGGTTCCAAGCACAGAATTTCTTCCATTTTCCAGCAAAGGATTTTCTAGTACTAGGCCTCCTGGCCTCCAAAATGACATCCATCACCACTTTAGTGAGAGGTGCGTTTTGTATGACTACATTTTTCACCATGCTGCCAGATTTAAGGTCTTGCGTTGGCTGTGCAGGATCGGATTGTTCTGCTGGGACAGTAGATGAGGCACTTGAGGTAAGGTCCAGGCTGGGCAATGAGACAAGTTCCTTAGGATTGGATACCAATACTGGCGTGGCCAGTCTGGGGCAATCAGTATCATTTTTGGCTTCTCCTGTCTGACCTTTAGGAGTACCTTGGGGAGGAGAGGCAGAAGAGGAAAGGCATATACTGTTAAGTTTTTCCAGCTGAAAGATAGGGCATCCACTTTCCATGCTTGTCTGTGATAAGTCCTTGTGCAGAATTTTTTTTCAGTTGGCAGTTGTGAGGTGAGGCAAACAGATCTATGTCTGGGCATCCCCATTTCCTTGTTACCATGCTGAAGACTTGTGGATCCAATTTCCACTCGTGGGGATCCATGAGGTTTCTGCTTAGTTCGTCTGCCAGAGTATTTATCTTTCCTGGCAGGAATTGTGCCTGCAGATGTACTTGATAAGTCAATGCTGTGTCCCACAAAGTCATGGCTAGTCTGCAAAGGGAGTAAGAATGAGTACCTCCCTGCTTGTTTATATACCACATGACCGTGGTTTTGTCTGCCTTTATCAGTAGTTGTCCTGGATGAAGTAGGTCCTTGAAGGCTGTCAGGGCATTTTGAATAGCTAGCATCTCTTTTTGACTGATATGTAGATGCATTTGGTTTGCGGACCATGTGCCTTGAATACATCTTCCTGCCATGTGGGCTCCCCAGGCATAATCCGATGCATCCATTGTTAAAGTCTGTGTGGCTAGGGGTAGAGTGAATGGCTGTCCCTTGTTCTGGTGACAGGCCTTCATCCACCATCGAAACTCCTGTTGCAGGCAGGGAATGAGAGTAACTATTGTTTGCAGGCTGTGGCAATGTTGAGTCCAAACACTTTTTAGGTACCACTGAAGTTTCCTCATATGTAGTCTTGCATATGGAATTAGTAGAATGCAGGATGCCATGAAGCCCAAAGCCTACAGAATTTTGCTTGCAGATAACTGGGCCTTTGTTGCCAACAGTTTGAAATAGTCAGTTGCTTTTGTTTGTCTGACGTGAGATAAGCCATCTGGGCAATTGTATTTAAGCTTGCACCCAGGAATATTATCTCTTGAGAGGGTACTAGTTTTGATTTCTGTTCGTTGACTGTGTACCCCAGACATGGTAGTAATTTCTTTACAAACGCCAGATGCTGTAGTAGAATGTCCTTGTCCTCTGCTTGAATGAGGCAGTCGTCCAAGTAAGGATATATTTGTATTCCTCTTTGTCTGCAGTATGAAATTACTGCTGCCAGGCACTTTGTGAAGACCCTGGGTGCAGTAGATAAGCCAAAGGGCAGTGCAGAGAATTGGTAGTGCATTGAGCCAGCTTTGAATCTGAGGTATCTTCTGCATGTTTGTCTGACTGGGACATGCAATTATGCCTCTTTTAGATCTAAAGTCACAAGCCAAGCCTTCTTGCCCAACATGGGCAGAAGCTGCTGAAGAGTCAACATTTTGAATTTTGGAATATCCAGATATGTGTTTAGAACAGATAGGTCCACTACTGGTCTCCAGGCTTTGCCCTTTCTGGTTACCAAGAACAGTCTTGAATAGAATCCTTGTCCCTGCTCTTGCTCTGGTACTTGTTGAATGTCCCTCATGTCCATGAGGGATGAGACTTGCTTTTGTGCCTCTGCCCATTGATGTTTTGGCAGGTTTGGCCAACCGTTTGCCCTTGGCAAGGTATGGAAGTGAAACTTGTAGCCTTGTGGCACTATGTTTAAGACCCATTTGTCCTGGGTTATGTGCCAATTTTGAGAAAAAAGTGCTAGTTTTCCCCCTAAAGGTGCTGCCAGAAGATAAGTGCTTGGCGCAGGCAGGGGGAAGTCATTGGGACCGTTTCCTGTATGGCTGTGATTTGTCTTCTCCAGTTTTGGAGGTAGAAGCACCCCACTGTTTAGCCCTGTATGAACCTTGGCACTGGGATCTGCCTCTAGGACGTCTGTAACTGCCTCTTTGTGGCCTGTCTGACACTGGAAAGGACTAATTCTTTGTAGGCTAGTGTCTGCTAAATCTTGGTGGCTGTACCTGTAAGAAATCCTTGACTGTTTGCATAGATATAGCTTTGTCCTCCATTTTCTTTAACACCTCTTCTGCTTTAACACCAAACAAAGTATCATGCTGTAATGGAGCATCTAATAATTTTGATTTAACATGATCAGGTAGATTTTGTTCCTTTAACCAAGCATGCCTCCTAATGACAGAACCCATAACTGCGGCCCTGCAGGAGGCCTCCAGAGAATCAAAACCACATTGCAAAGTATGCTTTCCAACTTGTTCAGCTGCATGCAATAAATCCTGCATTTCTTTGTTTTCTGCACATTCAGAATTTATCAACATTTTCTGTTTAAGCAGTGACATAATATATTGCTGATATTTGAGCATATGAAACTGGCAATTTAAAGCCCTTGTAGCCAAGGTAGCAGAAGCTTAAATCTTTTTTCCCCATCTGTCCAGTGCCCTAGAATCCCTGTCAGAGGGAGTAGGGTTTTTGCAGTGGAAGCCTTGACCCCTTTGGGACCCTGAGAGATGGTTTCTGGGTCAGCAGCAGGGTTTTTGAAAAGGAATTTATGAGAGTCAGGAACCCTGTAGTACCTGTCCGGCTTAACAGGAGCTGGAGGTAAGGAGTCAGGGGTCAGACTGGACTCTGAAAATACATAATCTACAATTTCTAAGACAAGTGGAATAGCTAGGGGCCTGTGTTGTGGTAGTAAAAGGAAGTCTCTGAGCCTTTTCTTAGATTCTGAATAATCTTGGCTCTCCTAGTGGAAATGCTCCCTCATGGTATGTAAAGTTTCCCCAAAAGAATAATCCTCAGGAGGAGAGGCTGAAGGGATAGATTCTTCAGCATCAGAATCCTCATAGGGAGGAAGAGAGTATTCCTGATCAGAAAAGGAATCAGATGAAATGGAAACCTGATTTGAAGATTCATATTCTGTCTCTTGCCTAGGCCTCTTATCAGGAGGGGGATGGGAACCCCTGATTCAAAGTAATTAGGTCTTCGGCCATTTTGAGCATCTGTTTTTTAGGCATGGAGGCCTGTCCATGAGGCGGTTGTACTTGTTTCTTTGTCTTTAAAGGTGCTTTTAGTCTTTGCCTTTGAAGCTGAAGTCGTTTGAACATAATTGAGTAGGTCTGAAAACACCCTCAGAAGCCGATGCCTGCTCAGCGGCTCCGGACCCATCTGAGGGAATAGTTTCTGAAGTTCCAATAGCTTGAGCTTCCAGCGGTCTGGTCGACTCCACGTGGGTGTCGATAGCGGGCTGCGAGTCTAAAGTAGCGATTGTCAGGGGCAGCGAAGGCGCCTCACTGAGAACCGGCGACTGGCTTAGAAGAAGCCTCGTCGTCAGTTTTGGACCTCGGATGCCTGTCCTTTTCTTTGCGTTTTTTGTGAATTCCGGTAGTCGGATGGCTATCCGACGACATTGTATAGTTGAATCTTCTGCCAAAATAGTGAAATGCAAAATTGTACCGGCGCTTAATAGTGCGTTGATTAAATCTAGCACAAAACCGACAATTAGCAACTTCGTGGTCAGGGCCTAGGCAAGGAATACAGTAGGAATGAAAGTCCTTATGAGATATTTGCTTCCCACAAGAAATACAATTAACTTTTTCTGACATCGGTCTGGAGCAAGAAAAAAGTTTCCCCAACGAGTTACTTAGCTTTTAGTGAAGACTTCGGATCTGAAATTCGAACACGAAAATCTCAGGAGTCAGCCGACCAGCACTTGCGAACTGCTTTTGCTTCAGGCACTGCGCGGCAAGAAAGACTGAAGAAAATGGCGTTGGCTGCATCTTTTATACCCCTGGCTCACTTACGTCAGGAAGAGGCGACAGCAACCGACGCCGGACCTAGACTTTGGAATTCAGGCCGACTGAGGGTTGCCTGCAAGCAGGATAACCCAATTGTAATGACTGCAACAGTGAAACACGAAGGACATCTGGTCTGTTTTTCTGACTTCTTTTGCTCTACGTAAATAAATGTGTAATTGCCTGCGAACATCTAATAAATTTAACATATTGACCTTTTTTTTGAAAATTTAAAGAAAACTGGTAAATGAATTGACTGACTGACCGTGGATTCTGCATCCACTTTAGGGTGGAAAGAAGCATTGGTGCATAATGTCACTCTATCCTTATGAAAAATCAAGTAAGGAGGTTTAGATGATAAAGCCTGAAGTTCAGAGATTTTTCTAACAGAAGTAATGGCCACTTGAAAAACAATTTTCCATGTTAAGAATTTAAGTTCACATTTAGCTGGTTCAAAGGGGGGGTTGAATTAAGGTTTGCAGTACCAAATTTAAGTCCCATGGTGGATTAGGATCTTTATAAGGTGGTCTGAGCATGTGGGTGCCTTTAAAAAGGCTTTACAAAGTTTAGATGAAGTCAAGGAGAACTGTCAAATCCAGTGTGTAATTGAGAAACTGCTGCTAAATGGACTCAACTGTTGAGGAGAAGCTCACACATTAAAAAGTACTGCCAAAAACTCCAGGATACTTTGTTCAGGGGTTGAATAAGGGTCAATGTGTTTTTGCTGTGCACAAAAAGCAAATCCTTTCCATTTGCATCTGTAAAGTTTTCTTGTGGAAGCCTTATGTGCTGATAAAAGTGGATGTTGAACAGAAGAGACCATTGGTTGCCTTGGTTATCAAGGTAACTGGAGAAACCACACTGTTATCTTGAGGTTTGAAATATCCAGATGTATCATATGCCTGTTGGGTGTGTCAGGAGGTCTGGAATTGGACCTGGAATCCAGGGAGGATACAGTAGATGAGGCAAAAGGAAGGGGAAACAAATTTATTGAAGCCAGTAAGGTGCAATGAGGATAACTTTGCTCTTTAACTCATTAACCCCGAGTACCTTCTCATGGCGTCTGTGTGCTTAAACCCGAGCGCGCCATGAGAAGGTACAAATTACAACCTATTACCCCTGAGTGCCTTCCACAAGCGAGAAAAACTGAACTGCAGATTTGTAGATCTACTTAATGTAAAACATGCTGAAATCGTAAGTGAATGTTTAATTTAGCTTATATACTTACGATTCAGCGTGTTTTTACATTAAGTTTACATTAAAGATCTTGTATAAAATCTGCTTTAAAAGTTCTCGAGTAAGCAAGAGGTGGCAGCCAATCGGATTCTTGCAATCCAAGCCACCACTTGCACAACACCGCCACCCCA
Source organism: Protopterus annectens (assembly GCF_019279795.1). Classification (NCBI taxonomy): domain Eukaryota; kingdom Metazoa; phylum Chordata; order Ceratodontiformes; family Protopteridae; genus Protopterus; species Protopterus annectens. Next base: position 118,610,266 of record NC_056744.1, on the reverse strand, counting down.
TCCTAATTTCCTTTTGTTTTCCCCAGATAAATGGAGGGTCCAGCAGCAGGTATTTCCTTTTTTTTTTTTGCTGATATTTGGAGATTTACCTGCTGCTGGATCCCTCTATTTTATTTATGCATGAATCGCTGTTAGATAGCCACACCGGTTTGTCAGATCGTAGGAGGAGCTTCTCGGTTTAATTATTTTTTTCCACCAGCTTGGCCCACAAATGAACAGCTTATTTTTTTTTTTCAGGTAAGCTATTTAATGTCATTCCAGCTGTAGGCACTGTTCTCAGTTTTTTTGTTGCCATACGTATCTATTTCCAAAGGGGTTTGAAGTCATTCTGTCTAATGTCACATGCTTGTTTTGAGGTGAAGTTGGTAGTGTCTGTGTAGTTATTTTCCTCTTAATAAGACTGATAGGGTTGGCCAGGCAATGGATATACGAGTCTGTAGTTTACGACAAAAAAAAAAAAAATAATAAAAACAAACTATGGCATTTTTTGCTTTGCACGTTATTGTTTGAACATTTTTTTTTAAGGTTCGGTGTCCTTAAAGAAACGGAAGTATGTCTCTGCCGATTATCCTAACAAATGCAGCAGAGGAAATAAGAAGTTATGTACTCACCATAACGTTCCATCTGAGTAGGTAAACTTCATTTGTCAGCAACCTATGGGAATCGGATCCGACCTCAGATCCGAGCAGGCAGTTTTCAACAGCTTTAGATCCGAGCTCCAAGCTCCTCCCCCTACCCATAATCCCCTGCCAACCCTGACTGACCTCAGATCAAGTTTGCCCAACAGCAGAGACTGCTATAAAATCATCATTCTCAAGATAAGTGGGTAAACCCCATGGACCTGAGTATGAAGACATTCACAAGTGAGGGGGCAGGAGGGAGGGACGGCTGCTGACAAATGAAGTTTACCTACTCAGATGGAACGTTATGGTGAGTACATAACTTCTTAATCTGAAGTAGTTAACTTCATTTGTGCAGCAACCTATGGGACAGAGTCCCCAGCTACCTGAATCTTGGGCGGCCTTCATGGAAGGATGTTCCGGAGCACTGCAGAGCCAAAGGATGCTCTCCCTCTGGAGATAATGTCCAATTTACAGTGATTGATAAAAGTATGAGATGAGGCCCAAGTGGCTGCCGAGCAAATATCATCCAAAGAGACTCTAGCTCTAAAAGCCGCAGAGGTAGACATAGAACGAGTGGAGTGGGCATGGACTCCCTGAGGTGCGGGCCTGCCCGAACTTTCATATGCTAAAAGGATACACTGTGAAATCCATCTAGACAGTGTGACTTTAGACACAGATTTACCCAAGTTAAATTTGGCAAAGGAGACGAACAACTGGTCTGATTTCCTATGACCAGATGTCCTGTGGATGTAGAAGCGAAGTTGTCTATGCACATCCAATGAATGTAATTTGTATTCCCCTTCGTTATGGTGATTAGGAAAAAAGACCGGCAGGTTGATGGACTGGTTAATATTAGACTCAGAGGCAACCTTGGGAAGAAAGGAGGGATTGGTCCTGAGGTAAACTCTATCCTTGTGAAAGGTCAAGTATGGGGGTTTTACACAGAGGGCCTGTAGTTCAGAGACCCTTCGAGCCGAGGTGATAGCGACAAGAAAGGCCGTTTTCCATGACAAGAATTTAAGATCTACTGTAGCTGCAGGCTCAAACGGAGGAGCTGTCAAGGCCTGAAGCACCAGCGTTAAATGCCAAGGAGGGACTACATCCTTCACTGGAGGTCTGAGCACAAAGGTGCCCTTCAAAAAGGTCTTGCACAATTTCGTGGTGATCAAAGGGCCCAGTTCATTTCCCACGTGATAATGAGAGATAGCTGCTAGTTGAACCTTGACTGTGGAGGAGCTAGCCCCCTGATGAAACAGTCCTGACAAAGTCTAATACAGCGGGCAAGAGAGCTGTAAAAGGATCCAAATGTTTGCGTTCCGCCCAAATGGAGAAAAGTTTCCATTTGCTGCTATAGATCTTTCTAGTAGAAGGCTTGTGCGCTGCTACTAGAATAGTTTTAACTGGGGAAGAGATGCCGAGAGTCCTAGCTACAAGTGGAACTAGAGCAGCCAAGCTGTGAGCTTGAGGTTGTCCAGGTTCGGGACTGGGAGATCTAGGGGGTGGGATATTAGATCCAGACTGGGATCCAGAATCCAAGGAGAATTCACCAGGTGAGACCAAAGGTAAGGGAACCAGGTTTGACGAGGCCAAAACGGGGCAATGAGAATAATCCTGCTCCCCAACCGAATGGCTTTCTGAAGAAACTTCAGCATCAGGGGAAGAGGAGGGTAAGCATAAAGAAGACCGGGAGGCCAAGCATCACCAGAGCGTCTCTCGGGGGTTCCCCGGATGGGGAAATGAGAGCAAAGTAGTCATAACATTTTGTGTTCAAGGGAGAGGCAAAGAGATCGCAACAGGGTTGACCCTATTTGGCGAAAATCCGACTCGCTATCTCGGGATTCAGAGACCACTCATATGGTAACAGGATGGTGCGACTTAGTTTGTCCGCTAGGATGTTGGACCGTCCCGGAATGTGCGTTGCTATGAGAAAGCGGTTGGTGGAGATCGCCCATTCCCACATCCTCATGGCCTCTCGGCAGAGTGGGTACGACCTGGTTCCCCCCTGTTTGTTGATGTACCAGACAACTAACATATTGTCCATCTGAATCGCAATCGTTCCTACAGGAAGAAGGTCCTGAAGTGCTTGCAACGCTAACAGCACTGCCCTCATCTCTAGGACGCTGATATGCAGTGAGGTCTCTGAGGTCCCACGTGCCTTGGACTGTCCTGCCCGAACAATGCCCCCCCCCCACCCGAGGCGGGAGGCGTCTGTGGTCACCGTGGCTAGTGGAGGGGTCATAGAAAAAAGGCATCCTTGCTGGAGGTCCGGGGATTGGAGCCACCATAGCAGGGCCCTCTTGCAAGCCCTGCTGAGGGGAACGGGGTGGCTCAGAGGATAATGAAGAAAGGACCACTGAACCTGAAGGGTCCATTGTAAGACCCTCATGTTCAAACGTGCCATTGGAAATAGGTTGATTGCTGCCACCATTGAGCCAAGAGCCCTCAAGACCAATTCCGCCGGGGGAGCTGGAGATTGCAGAATGGCTTGCATGTGTAGCCTCAGGGTTAGTAGCCGGTCTGTGGTCAAGAAAGCTAGGAGTTTGTTCGTGTCTAATCTGGCCCCTATGAAGTCTATGTTCTAAGTCGGAATAAGAGACGACTTCTCTATGTTGATAGTGATCCCCTGCCGGGGAGCTAGACGAAGAAAATAGTTTCTGGCTGCACAGAGTAGATGCCTTGTCGGGGCGGTCAGGAGCCAGTCGTCCAGGTATGGGAAGACCTGAATTCCCTGGATCCTCAGGTGGGCCGCTATCACTGCTAACACTTTGGTGAACACCCTGGGGGCTGTGGTGAGACCAAAGGGGAGGACCCTGAATTGGAAATGACTGGCTCCTAGCCGGAAGCGGAGGAACCTCCTGGATCGCCTGTCCATCAGAATGTGGTAGTACGCATCCTTGAGGTCTATAGAGGACATCCAATCGTTCTCCCATAAAAGGGGGAGAATGGATTGAAGAGTGACCATGTGGGACTTCTCTTTGGCTACTGATAGGTTCAGGGAAGAGAGGTCGAGGATTGGTCTTAAGTCCCCCGTCTTTTTTGGCACCAAGAAGAACCTGGAGTAAAACCCGGACCCGCACTGGTCTGGGGGGACGTGTTGGATGGCTGTTTTTTCCAGCAAATGTTGGATTTCCATCACTGCGGCCTCCCTCTGATCAGGTGGGACATCAGGGAGGTATCTGGGGCTGCGTGGGTAACGAGAAAAGGGAATCTGATATCCTCTGGATATGATGCGAGGCACCCAGCGGTCTGTCGTGATGGACTCCCAAGCTGCTGGGTGCTTCGAGAAACGCCCCCCCCCCCCGACTGCCTCCAGAGTGGAGCAATCGGGCAACCCCTCAGGGGTGTTGCGTGGATTGGTCCGAGAAGGGTTCTCTGGATCCAAAGTTCCGTGGGCCACCTCTGCCTCTAGGGCGGCGTCCACCCTGCCCTCCTCTGCCGCGGAAGGGCTGGGAGTCCGGAGCGGGACGGGACTGTTGCGACTTCCAGAAAGTACAGTTTTGTACCTACCATAAATGTAGATGTTCGAGTGCTCATACAGCTGCAGTCATAACAGATGGGTTATCCTGCCGTCAGGCGGGTCCTCGGTCGGACGAATTCCAAAGTCTAGGTCCGGCGTCGGTTGTCGTCACTTCTTCCCCGACATCAGTGTGGCAGGGGTATAAAAGAGGCAGCCGACGCCATTTTCGTCAGTTTTTCTTGCCCCAGATGTCAGGTGCCCCCAGAAGGAAGGCAAACATTTAGTTATGCAAAGATGCAATGCTGATAAATCAAAAACAGTAGTTGCAAGCAAATACACCATAAAATAATACCCCAAAAAGGTTATATGAAAAGTGTTTGTCATAAGGCCTGTCCTAAGAGGGGATGGAGGGACGGAAACCTGGACTGCAGCTGTATGAGCACTCGAACATCTACATTTATGGTAGGTACAAAACTGTACTATGTTCATCGTGCATACAGCTGCAGTCAAAACAGATGGGTAGAATCCCAAAGCTAAGTAAGGGTGGTAGGCACTAAGTGGAACTAGGAGGGGCTAGGATGCCCTACAGGACTGCTGAGGCAAAGCTTGCTCTAGATTTTGAGTATAGTGGGAGGTGATAGTGCTTGGAGAAAGTGTGCACTGAACTCTAGGTGGCTGCTTCCAAAATGTCCTTGGTGGGGACCCCCCTGAGGAATGCTGCAGAGGTAGCTGTGGCTCTGGTGAGTGGGATCTGATGCTTGCAGGCACAGTTTTTCCATGAAATGAGTAACAAAAGCGTATGCAGTGGGCTATCCATTTTGAAACTGTCTGTTTGGAAATAGCCTTTCCCTGAGCACCTACAGCATAGGACACAAAGAGTTGCTCAGATTTCCTGAATGGCTTTGTTCTGTCCAAGTAGTAACGAAGTTGTCTGTGAATGTCCAAGGAATGTAGCAGTCTTTCCCCTTTGTTTTGTGGATTAGGATAAAAGGTAGGTAAGTGGATAGTCTGATTCAAAGCTACACTGGATACAACTTTTGGCATAAAGGTAGGATTGGTTCGTAAGGAAAATCTGTCCTGATGGAAAATGATGAATGGTTGCACAGCCATGAGGGCCTGTAGCTCCGAAACCCTGCGTGCTGAGGTGATAGCCAGAAGAAAGGCTGTTTTCCACGACAAGTACTGTAACTCTGTTGAAGAAGCTGGCTCGAAGGGAGGAAGGGTCAGCTTTTCCAATACGTAGTTGAGGTCCCAAGCAGGGACTGGTGGTTTCCTTGGGGGTTTTAAATTCTTTGCCCCTCTGAGGAACTGCCTTAAGAGAGGGTGAGAGAATAATGGAGGATCTGTGTTGTATTGTGCAGAAATGGCTGAAGCGTGGATCTTGATGGAGGAGAATGAAAGTCCATTGTTTAGCATCTCAGCCAGGTACTGTAAAATTTGAGGTATATTTATTACCCAAGGATTCTGTCCCTTTTCTTGATTCCAAGCACAAAATCGTTTCCATTTGGCGGAGTAAGCCTTTCTAGTAGAAGGTCTTCTGGCCTCCAAGATGACATCCTGCACCTCCTTGGAGAGGAGAAACTGTTGGGAAATCAAGGAATTCTCCATGCAGATAGATTTAGAGTTTTGAGATGGCTGTGAAGGGTTCTGTAGTTGTGCTGGGACAACAGAAGAGGGACTAGAGGTAGGATCCATGGTGGGGAATGTGTCAGGCTCCTCAGGAGCGGATACTAGTGTTGTCTTGGCCAGTCTGGAGCGATGAGAATCATTTTCGGCCTCTCTGCTCTGGCTTTTAATAGAACTTTGGGCAGCAGAGGAAGAGGCGGGAAGGCATAGACTGTCAATGTTGCCCAATTGAAGGAAAGTGCGTCCACTTTCCAGGCCTGTGGATGATAGGTCCTTGAACAAAAATTTTTCAACTGGCAATTTCTGTGGGTAGCAAAGAGATCTATGTCTGGCTGTCCCCATGCTTGAGCTATCTTTGTGAAAAGTTGAGGATGCAACTTCCATTCGTGTGGATCTGTCATATTTCTGCTTAGGTTGTCTGCCAGTGTTTTCTCCTTCCCTGGCAGGAATTGTGCCTGCAGTTGAATTTGCAATTCCATTGCTGTGTTCCATAGGGTCATGGCTTGCCTGCACAGGGAGTATGAATGAGTCCCCCCCCTGTTTATGTACCACATCACTGTGGTGTTGTCTGTCCTTATCAATAGCTGGCTTGGATGCAGTAGGTCTTTGAAGGTCATAATAGCCTTTTGCTCGGCCAGCATTTCCTTTTGGTTGATGTGAAGGTGCTTCTCTTTTCGGGTCCATTTTCCCTGAATGCACTGATCTGTCATGTGTGCTCCCCAGGCATAGTCTGAGGCGTCTGTTGTGATGATTTGAGTTGCTTGAGGTACACAGAAAGGAAGACCTGTGTTTCTTTGGCAAGCTTGAGTCCACCACAAAAATTCCTTTTGAAGGCATGGAATGAGTGGAATAATTGTTTCCAAGCTGTGGCTGTGTTGAGACCATAAGTTTTTCAGGTACCACTGAAGTTTCCTCATATGCAGCTTTGCACATGGGATTAGTAGGATGCAAGATGCCATAAATCCCAGAGCCTGCAGGATTTTCCTTGCAGTTAGCCTGGTGTAAGTTGCCATTTTTCTGAAGTATTGAGACAGTTGCCCTTGCTTGTCTGGCATGAGGTAGGCCATCTGGGTGGTTGTATCCAAGCTGGCACCCAGGAAAATTATTTGTTGAGAGGGTATTAGTTTTGATTTCTTTTTGTTGACTGTGTATCCCAGGAAGTTCAGTTTTATTACAAACGCCAGGTGCTGCAGTAGTATGTCCTTGCTGTCCGCTTGGATCAGGCAGTCGTCCAGATATGGGTAGATTTGTATCCCTTGTAGTCTGCAGAAGGCGATTACTGATGCCAGGCATTTCGTAAACACTCTCGGTGCAGTAGATAATCCAAAGGGCAATGCAGAGAATTGGTAATGGGTTAAACCTGCAAGAAATCTGAGGTATCTTCTGCAATCTTGTCTGATAGGGACATGCAGGTATGCCTCCTTAAGGTCCAATGTTACCAGCCAAGACTCCTTGACAGGCATGGGAAGAAGCTGCTGGAATGTGAGCATCTTGAATTTTGGCACCTGTAGATATGTGTTTAGGATGGATAGGTCTAAGATAGGTCTCCATTCTTTGTCTTTCCTCGGTACCAGGAATAGTCTGGAATAAAACCCTTGACCTTGTTCTTTTGCAGGTACCTTTTGAATTGCTTTTATGTCCATGAGAGCTGAAACTTGTTTTTGTGCCTCTGCCCTTAGATTTTGTGGCAGGTTTGGCATGCCTCTCATTTTTGGAAGGGTGTGAAAGTGGAACCTGTAGCCTCTGTCTATAATGTCCAGAATCCATTTGTCTTTTGTAACAATATGCCAATTTTTTGAGAATAATGTCAATTTTCCGCCCAAAGGTGCTGCCATTAAAGCTTTGCTTGGCAGGTGTAGGGGGAAGTCATTGTGTCTGTTTTCTGAAAGACTGTGATCTATCTTCCACCTCTTGGGGTTGGTGCTTGCCACTGCCTGGCTCTGAAGGATCCTTGAGGTTGCCCTCTGCCCCTTGGGCGCCTGTATCTGCCCCTTTGAGGTCTGTCCGTGGCTGGAAAGGACCAATTTTTGAAGGCCAGTTTCTGCTGAAACGTGGAGGCTGTACCTGCAGGAAATCTTTCACTGTTTGCATTGATTTCGCTTTTTCCTCCATTTTCTTTAGCACCTCCTCAGCTTTAACACCAAACAATACATCTTTTTGAAGAGGTGCATCTAATAATTTAGCTTTGACATGATCTGGTAAGGTTTGCTCTTTGAGCCAAGCATGCCTACATATAACAGACCCCGTAACAGCAGCTCTACATGAGGCCTCTAAAGCATCAAAACCACACTGCAAGGTATGTTTACCCACTTGCTCTGCACCATGCAACAAATCCAGCAACTCTTTTAAATCTGGTTGTTCTGGTTGTGTCATCTTACTTTTCAGCTGAGTTATCAGAAACTGTTGATACTTTAACATATGGAACTGACAATTTAATGCCCTCATGGTTAAAGTGGCGAGGTAACTTTTCCCCCACCTTTCTAAAGCTCTGGAATCTCTCTCTGAAGGTAGTGGATTTTTAGCAGTAGAGGCCTTAATTCCCTTGGGACCCTGAGAAATTGTTTCTGGGTCAGCAGTATGGCTTTTATATAGGAACTGGTGAGAATCAGGCACCCGGTAATACCTGTCTGGTTTAACAGGAGCTGGAGGCAAAGAATCAGGATTAAGGCTGGCTTCTGTGTACACATCATCCAATATGTCTAAAACAGGAGGGATAGCCAGAGGCCTATGCTGGGGAGCAGAAGAAATTCCCTGAGCCTTTTCTTGGAATCAGAGTAATCTTGGCCTTCCCAGTGAAAGTGTTCCCTAAATGTATGCAGGGTTTTCCCAAAAGAGAAGTCCTCGGGGACAGCAGTTTTGTACCTACCATAAATGTAGATGTTCGAGTGCTAATACAGCTGCAGTCATAACAGATGGGTTCTCCTGCCATCAGGCGGGTCCTCGGTCGGCCGAATTCCAAAGTCTAGGTCCGGTGTCGGTTGTCGTCGCTTCTTCCCTGACATCAGTGCGACAGGGGTAGAAAAGAACCAGCCGACGCCATTTTCTTCAGTTTTTCTTGCCCCAGATGTCAGGTGCCCCCAGAAGGAAGGCAATGCATAAATTTGTGTAATAGAACAATGCAATATAATCAAAATACAGTAGGTGCAAGCAAATACACCATAAATTAATACCCCAATCAGGTTGTACGAGGAGGTGTTAACCAATGGACCTGTCCCAAGAGGGGAAGGAGGGAGAATTGGACTGTAGCTGTATTAGCACTGAACATCTACATTTATGGTAGGTACAAAACTGTACTATGTTCATCGTGCATACAGCTGCAGTCATAACAGATGGGTGGAATCCCAAAGCTTAGAAAGGGGTGGTAGGCACTAAGTGGAACTAGGAGGAGCCAGGATGCCCTGCAAGACTGCAGTGGCAAAGCCTGCTCTAGTTTTGGAGTATAATGGTAGGTGGTAGTGCTTGGAGAAGATATGTACACAACTCCAAGTGGCTGCTTCCAAAATATCTTTGGTAGGAACTCCTCTGAAGAAAGTTGCAGAGGTAGCTGTGGCCCTTGTGGAGTGAGATCTGATGCCTGCAGGTACAGATTTACCATGAAAAGAGTAACAAAAGCGTATGCAGTGGGCTATCCATTTTGAGATTGTCTGTTTGGAAATTGGCTTCCCTTGAGCTCCTATAGCACAGGACACAAAGAGCTGTTATGATTTTCTGAAAGGCTTTGTTCTGTCCAAATAATAGCGCAGCTGTCTGTGGATGTCCAAGGAATGTAATAGTCTCTCCCCTTTGTTTTGAGGATTAGGGTAAAAGGTAGGAAAGTATATAGCCTGATTCAAAGCTACCCTGGATACCACCTTTGGCATAAAGGACAGGTTGGTTCGTGAAGGAAACCTGGTCCTGATGGAAGATGATAAAAGGCTGCACAGCCATGAGGGCTTGTGGCCCCCTACGAGCTGAGGTGATAGCCAGAAGGAAAGCTGTTTTCCAGGACAAATATTGCAAATCTGTTGAGGCAGCTGGCTCAAAAGGAGGCATGGTCAGTTTTTCTAGAATGAGTTGAGGTCCCAAGCAGGTATTGGTTGTTTCCTTGGGGTTTTATATTCTTAGCCACCTGAGGAACTGTCTTAAGAGGGGTGAGAGAATAAAGGTGGATCAGTGTTGTATTCTGCAGAAATGGCTGAGGCATGGATTTTGATGGAGGAGAATGAAAGTCCACTGCTTAGCAGCCCTAGCTAGATACTGTAATATTTGAGGTAAATTCAGTTTTCCAGGATTCTGGCCCTTTTTCTCATTCCAGGCACAAAACCGCTTCCATTTTATGGAGTAAGCTTTTCTAGTAGACGGCCTTCTGGCCTCCAAATGACATCCTGCACCTCCTTGAGAGTAGGGTCTGTTGTGATGTTAAGGAATCTTCCATGCGGCCAGATTGAGTGTTTTCAGCTGACTGTGAATAGTTTTGAAGCTGTGCTGAGTCAGAAGAAGAGGCATTAGAGGTAGGGTCCATGGAGGGGAATGCTCCTCAGGAGTGGGTACCAGTGCTGTCTTGGCCAGTCTGGAGCAATGAGAATCATCTTTGGTCGGTCTGCTCTGGTTTTTAATAGAACTTTGGGCAGCAGAGGAAGAGGTGGAAAGGCATAAACTGTCATTGCTGCCCAACTGAAAGAGAGAGATGCCCACTCTCCAGGCCTGTGGATGAAAAGACCTTGAGCAGAATTTTGTCAATTGGTGATTTTTGTGGGAGGCAAAGAGATCTATGTCTGGCCTTCCCCATGCTTGAATTATCTCTGTAAAACTTGAGGATGCAACTCCATTCGTGTGGATCTGTCATATTTCTGCTTAGGTTGTCTGCCAGCGTGTTTTCTTTGCTTGGCAAGTACTGTGCTTGAAGGTCGATTTGTAATTCCAGAGCCATGTTCCAAAGTGACATGGCTAGCCTGCATAGGGTATGAATGGGTTCCTCCCGTTTGTTTATTGGGTTTTTTTTCCACAATTACCCGGTGGGG